>NW_021850624.1:495467-536676 GCF_003651465.1 Formica exsecta
TATATATATAATATAATAAAAACTCATGTGTTTCTCTTTCCACAAAAGTCCAAGCATACCAGCATGTGTTATCAAGATATTTGCTAATGGAGTAAAAAGTGGAGAAGAGAGAAAAAAAGCAGTGAGAATCAGCATAGAGGATATGTTAAAGAAAGACAAGGTGATCAAAAAGAGAGGGGACAATGTGGCTCACAAGAAATCCGGAATACCAGTTTCCTTAACAGTCACGGATTTTCGTGATAGCAATGTAAACTGAGAGGTGAGGGGAAGAGAAGGGACATATTTATATTTACTAATCGAAGAATAAGTTCATCGCGGATAGCGAGAGTGGTCCCGTTTGCTCGAATTCACCCACGAATCGATGAGATACAATGATTCCTTTTATCGGAAAGATGAGAGCCACGCGCGGCAACGTCTGTTCTTACTTCGTTTCCGCGATAAATACTTTCACGCGATAAATAAAATATTGTGACAATTCGTGTTCGTCGCTCGAAGCTCGAAACTCACGGCCGAAAAGTTGAGTTGGTGAACTAGGTTGCGAGGGCGCGCGCAATCATTAAAATACTTTGTTACTTGTCGTGTTTATCTAACTTTTCTCGCCAATCTTCTCCCGCTGCGTCAAACTTTTCTGCTAATTCGGTGACAAAAATACAAAATGCGCAAAAACACGTTAATCACCCGCGACGTCCCCCGGGCAATGAAGATTTATTCTGCGATCGCAGTCCCGTCATTTCTCTTAATTAAAGCGCTGTACTGATTGCAAGAGCGAGAATTCTGCCGTTATCTCTCGTCGAAAGGTCAATTGTGTGATCAACGAGCCTGCGAGATGATGTCGAGGAAATGATGACGGACGTCGCACGAGGATGAGACCACTCGCTATCCAGGGCGATTTCGCTACTTCTCGTATCTATGTGACTACTGGGACAACACGGTGGAAGGGGGCTAATTTCAAGGGGTTGTTTTATGGCTGGCTTCCACGTAGGTGGATTTCTGGGGTACCTGCGTCCACGCTCGCGGCTGTACTGGCCACCGTACTTGCAGCGATTCGCGGCGAGCTCCGTGATCTCTGGGATCCAGCTGGCGAACACCGCCTACACACCCACAATCATCCGTTGCCGTCAGAACAGACCCCTAATCTGAATCTCTTTTATTTTTCTTTCTTTTTCTTTCTTTCTTTTTGTGCTTTCGCTTGTGTTCTGGTTTTGCTACGTCTTGATCGCTCGTTACAAGCGATAGAACGCCATAAATTGTAAAAAAAAAAAAGATGACAGGTATACACCTCATTCGGACTGAGGCACAATTTAAAATAATAATGCGATGTTTTGTTGAAATTGATTTACGTAGTTGAATTAATGTGTAAATTATTTCAACAACAATGATGCGAATGCTTTTTAATACGAAATAAATTATGATCGTAAATCCTATATATATTTTTTGATAGAAGACGAGATTACTCAATGCCACCGTAAAATTATTTTTAATATATGTAAAATATTAAACGTATTTTATTCGAGATGATCACCGCGCAAATCCGCTTTAAAAGAAAGTAATATTTCTCTTGTATATCAAAGTTATTCTATAGGTAAAATTGTATTATAACATTTAGCGTTTTATAAAATATCTGCATGTATGCATATTCTAGTCAAATTCGAAATTACAAAAGTCAATATTTCTTAAAAATAAAAAAGAGGAAGAGAGAAGACTAAACTCTAAAAAGCATTATAAGTTTTGAAAGCTTTCCACCAAATACGTTATAATACATTTTCATTTTCAATTGCTTTTAAATTGTCCAAAACGTGTTTTATGAGATTCCATGTAAATTTAACAAAATACGGTTTGAACTTTTTAAAATAAATCGTTTTTTATCTTTATTTTATTATATTAATCTCGTGCGAATTCAACATATACATATATTAAAAAAAACAGATAAATAATTTTTTTTATCAATTATCAATTTTCGAAATCTTTTCTAATGTTACAACTACATTTTTTTATCAATCCTCAAAATAGTCAACTTCTCAAAAACTGGCACGATTATACTTTAAAAATATATAAGATTTTTTATATTTTACGATAATTTATATTAAATATTCCTTTTCTATTTTTTCAGTGAATGATTTTAAAGCGCAACGCGAAATATCTATATCTATCGCGATGAACTGTCAAATGTGAATACGATAAAAACTTGTTTTATGATGTATAATAAAACTTTAATAAAATAAGTAATATAAATGCAATAGAGAATTGTCTTAATTTTCGAGTCTCATATATACTCAAATTTTCTTGAAATTATTTTAATTCTTGTTAAGGAAAATATAACTTAATCTGTAAAACGTCTGCTGAAATAAGACGCACGCGCGCGTATCTTTATCTGTTGCGACATATTTATTTTTAACTAGTGCTGCATTCAAAACTCATGATGATCTCGTTCAAGCAAATAAGACGAAAAATAGAATCGCCTATAAAGAGCATTTCCTACGCATGAAACTAATAAATTAATAGCATCGAACATATAATCGCGTAGAGCAAAATATGCGTTAGCATTGGTGAAATGTCAAATCATATTGAATGATAAAACTACATGTTAACTACGATATAAATTGTGCGTATTCTTAGATTAGCGTCGCGCATCATATGTTATAAGTAAGTCAAGTGTTTAATAAGGTCAAGAGCAACAATTCATTTCTATAATCTTGCGAAATGAGTCAATCATTCCATAAACACAGTGCCGTTAGTTTCCTCGTTATAATGAACGCGCTGTTTGCATCGCAATGCGATAATTCTTGATTTAGCCACTGTTAAATGATGTTAATTAACTTGGATTATTACGCGTATCTTTTATTATTAAAGACGGAAAAATACCATCATCTTGCACGAAGTGTCGTAAAAATCAATTATAGCATGCAGGCACTATTATAACGTATAATACCTGTCAATTTCGAATAATCAACATCGTTTCAAACATGGCATTATCTATTGAAATGTGGAAGCCAAACAATATTGTTACTATAAACTAGAGAATTATAATATTTCTTATTTTTCAGGAGAGTCGAGGAGATAAATAAAAATTAGGATTTCTGTAGTGTGCTTCGCGATTGCTTGCATTCTGCAATAATATGATTAAGTATGCGTATGTGTGTATGAGTGAACGTATTATATAATGTATCATTGGTGTAAAGTATATAATCAAATCATGCAAAACGATTTATGTTTAATTAAATTAAATTATATTTTAAATAATTTATATATATGTACTGAATTACTAAATCTATTGCAACCATTTTACGTGATTTAGTTTTTACGGATATATGTTAATATTAATTATACATATATTTGATAATAAAAAATTCAAAAGTTAAAATATGTGTATCAAGTTCCACTAATTTCATCCTAATATGGTGCAGTATAATATAAGTAGTATTGTAATCCTGTATGTGTTTATACATTAAAGGTAGCAGACTAAAGTGGCAAATTATGTGATTTGTTGAAAAAATGTGCTTTAAATAAATAATATTTAATTTTAATGGCGAGAAAACCTGATGGAGTTGATAAATATTTAATTAAAATAGTCATTGATATGAAATTTTCAAATCAGTTTTAACTAATCACTCTATCAAAATCTCTGAAAATTTTATAAAGCTTTTAGAAATTTTTAAATTTGAAAAATACATAACAAATTCCATCAAGTTACTTCCGCTTGTATCATCTTATAATCTATAATCTTATTTTATGTATTATATATGTGTTTATGCGGATGCTTGTTGCTTCGTGCTGTAGAAATAGAGAGCGATATAATTGGTATACGATAAAAAAAACACTTCGATCGATAATACAAAGTACACATGCATAAGACAAACTTACTAAACACAGCTGCTTGTTTCATCATTTTGGATTTACACGCAATCTTCACCATCAGACACATTTTTTATTGGCTTGGCATCACACGGTGAAAGGTCATTGTATTTATCAGAACAGACATACAACGATTTAAAGATATTAAAAGATTCGTGAATTTTTTTCAAAGATTGTGTGTAAAAAAATCAAATTGTATAAACTAAAAATAAAATTGTACTTAATTCATTTATATTCTTGCGTAAAAGTATGATTTAAAATTATAATATAAAATCTCTCAAAGTTTTGAAAACTAAAACACTGATTTAGAGTAAAAATTAATCATTGAAAGACTTTTTAACAAATGCACTCAAATATTAATTTTGAAAGAATATAAAATGGGCAAACGAGGCACAAGATAATAATTGGCGCTTGTTAATGACTATGCGCGAAAAGTGTGTCGATTTATGCCTGCTCTACTTTATCGGCTTTAATTCGGGATGATTATATAGTTAGACTAATATTAGAAAATATCCACTTCTTGAATTGTCCCAGATGGCTCAACATTTACCTGGCTGCAAATGGCCTCATTTAATATTACGATTATAATAAACTTAATTTTCTTATTTTATGATGATTACTTTTATATCAAAGAAACTGAATCAACTAAAGAAAATACAGAATCCATAGTATCTTTTATTTTTTCAGCTTAATAAGTCTAAGATATTTAATTTGATTAGCTTAAATATTTAATGTAATTTTTAAAATTAAAAAAATATTTTGTTTAACTGTGTTAATATCTATTGTTTTCTTCAAAATTAAAATACATGTTATCGCCGTTCGTTATTTTATATCAAATCTTTAAATAAAAAATAAATAAAAAACTCATCTGTATAATTCCGAATCTACATATTTTAATTATGCTTCTTGTCGCGCAAAAACATACTAAGTCGTTAGATTGATCGAGTGTTCGTTATATGAATGAAAAGGCAATAGCTGGATATCGGGATATTCCGATTCCGAGCATTTCCACTTTTTTTTGTACGCTCGTCCCATGTCGATCGTGAAACTCTTTCCATCTCGCTTTATTGGACCTTTCACCGCGGAGAACCGTTTGTGATTCATTGGGAAACGAAAGGGAACGCCAGCGACGATTATATGTACCACACCACGCGGTCGTTACACGAGTCGACCATGTGTACTTCCGACTGCTGTAAATTTTCATGCATTCATCACCGGTCCTTGAGCTCTTGACGTTCTACCTTAATGTAGAACATCGTATAATGATTGAACGATGATGGACGTTATATATCGCGACATGTGTGCGAGTGCACGCGTGCAAATTGCGCATCGTATGTGTGTACATGTCTGCGTGTACAAATGCGTGTATGTTGCGCGCACCGCATTGTGTATGTACGTTCTCATTAATTCTTACGAGTAAGTATATACATATACATACTGAAAGGAAAGTAAAATTAATAGACAAGAGATAGAGGATTGTATAGGATGTAATTTGATAGTAATACCTCTTTCCATGCTCCCGCTTGTATTCGCCGCTGTACTTGGACCTACTGCCTACGAGGTCTATTATCTCGGGTATGCTACTAGCAAAAATTGCCTGCAAATAGAAATCATAACTGGAAAACACTATGCGACTACGGATCGTTAAAAAAAAAAAAAAAAAAAAACTAACGAATTGGGTCATCTATGTATGGTTGCGTTTAGCAGCAGTGCTTTCGCATTGTATTGACGTAATTCAAGTGCGTGTCTCTCGTATTGGAAAATAGTGAAAAAAGAAAAGAGAGAAACAGGGAAAAAATGCGATTGTATGGTGCGATAATTTATAGTTTATGTTTTGTGTTCGCATGTATTTGTGATGTGAAAACCATGATGCTTCTAGATATCCTAATTCTAGATATCCGATCGATATCCTAAATGAAATATCCTAGATCGATGCAGAAAGAATAAAACATATAGTATACAGAAAAGTAATTTTACTGATTGTATCAATATAAAATCTATTAAAACTTTAATAGAAATAAACCGATTCTGCTCTTTTTGGTTGCGAAGAATATTGAACAAAAAAATAAGAATGCCTAATTATACACAAAGCATGCATATAATGCATTAAAATATCTATATTATATAAAGCTACATTAAACAATAGTTTATAGTAAGAAAATAAACTATAAGAATTTAAATAACTTAAATATAAAAATTTAAATTAAAGAATATATTATAATTCCTGCTACAATCATGTTTAATTTTTAATATAATTTGATATTATCTATCAAGATAAATCATTCATGATTTAAAATTTGATATAAATATATAAAATAGATATTAAATTATATAACAATACTATATCATATAGTGATAATTGCTATTTTTTTGTTGCATTTCAATAAATAAAATTCGCGCAAAGCAGATCGAAGCCGATTTTAAGCCATGTCCAATAATCACAGCAAAACATTTTCTATCACAAAATATCATTCTGTGCGTCAAAGATTATTATTATATTACACATTGATATATACTTACACCAAGAAGATTTTGTTGCAACCGTAAAGAATCATCCGATGTGTATGTTTTAAGTTTATGTATGCAGTATAATGATATTTAAACATGTGAGATAAGTAGAAGCAGTACAGTAGGCAAGGAAAAAATGATAAATATATAAAAGAGAGAAACAGCAGAGATATATATTTTCAAATATTAAAATCAATAAATTTTTAATTGGCAATGAATAAAGAAATTTCGTATTTTTATAATGACGATTTAATAACGATATAATTTCGTGAATATGTTTTGTATAACTAATCAATGTTTTTATTATCTTATTGTATTTATTCTATTAAAACGCGCTTGTTGTGTAAATGTTTAATTGAGTTTAATTTATTTTGAAGTTATTTTATTTACAAAAAAATATAAGATAACGACAAGTTCAATATAATTTTATATAATTCTGCTGTTTATGCATAGAATAAAAGCTATACAACATATATCGAGTGATACAAGTGAATATAACTTATAATTAACAATTAAGAAGCAGAGGTGAAAAAGATGCAAGCAATTCCTTTGGTAAACGGAAGAGGAAAGGAAATTTTGCAAATCGATTTTTCTTCGTGCATATGTAAAGTGAATAAAGCGCAATTATGTAAATTGTCTATAATGCCGGATACTATGAGAAAGATATGATCTATTATGAACGATCGACAAAGTTGTCTTATGCCACGTTATCATTAAATATATGGGCGCTGAAAATGATTCGCGACTAGGCATTTTCATCGCAATAGATAGTTATATAGGCAACTAAAGACACTGCGAGATCAATGAAATTATTGTAAGAGACAGAATGTTGAGAAAAAAAGTGTTGACACTTTGCGCTCGACATAATGTACGTTCTCAAGGAACAGCCAAGTACAGTAGATGTCCTGTAAAGTATTATAGCATGGCGAAGCAGCGAATTGTATGACCGCGATCACTTCACCGAATAAATACAAAGTGGCGAAGTGAGAATTCGCGTACCTAGAACTCAGAACTTCAGCAGTAGTTAATAAGAATCGCGTATTCTGAAGTTTAGTAAATAGGATATTAACTTACAATCTCAGGAACTGTAATAGATAATATCGCAAATATATATTTTTGGATGATTATTCTGGAAGAGAAAGAGAGATTACAATATTTGTAAATAAAATTTTAATTTGTAATTTGTATGCAGAATTTTAATTGATGATTATTCTGGAAGAGAAAGAGAGATTACAATATTTGTAAATAAAATTTTAATTTGTAATTTCAGAGTTCGTAAATAAAACAAATCTATTTGCAAACCTAGAGTTTGTAACCGAATGGCTTTTCACGAATATTTGTGGGTGAGCACCACTACAATACAAATAATATAAATAGATATTAAATAAACCTGCAAATTCGGAATTTTATAAGCAAAAATCTGTATAGATATTTGAGAATACATTATTGCATGATATATCTTTGTAATCATAAAATTATCATAAATTGAGCATAAATTAATATATTCATGTACTAGTCATAAAGTTATTATCTGTTATACGTATAATTGAAATGCATCACGCATAAAATTTGTATATAACAAGAAATTCAATAAAATTAGTACAAATAATTTAATGCCAATAAACACACTAATTGTTTTAATTAAAAAGTATTTCTTTGTTATGATAAGAGCATCAATATGCATTATAAAATAAACATTATAAAATACCTAAAAATTTATAAAATGTATTGATTCATTCTGAAGAGCTAATAAATATGAAACGCGCAAATATATATATATATATATATAATTAATTACGTCAGAAAATATAATTTCCTTTTCTTTGTGTATAATTCTGAAATAATGCAGTATCCTTTCTTTTTCCTCCTTTATGCAATCGGAGACAATGTGCAACTTCATCTCTGTCTCACTTTTGGATACTGAGCTCGGTGAGTCAAGAGTCTAGCGAGCTTTTAAGCTCGTCTGAATTCGTCTAATTTATGATCGCACGCACGCGCGCGCGACTTCGTCTAATTTCAAGGTTTATTACCGCTCGTGTCTGCGAAATATGTATACTGAATTCGGTTAAAAGTGGTTCTTCGTCTGCCACATGTTATACCGAGACACGTGATATCATACTTTCAAATGAGTGCCAAAGCGCTTTGAGAGTGTTCCAAAAGAACCTCCCATTTTAAATGTTACGAGAACATAATTTTTCATTCCCACCCGACTTAACGTGACTAGTTGAAAGATTTTCTAACGATTCGGTTACAAATCTCTTGGTGCAATACACGAAAGTATAATGGATAGGATACACTATACGTTCATTCCAACATTCCCGGGCAAACTTTAATAGATAGTCTATGGAAATGTAGAATAATTTGCAAACCGGATGTAGAATCACAAACTTGTGTAGATATACGTAAATAATTTATCGAGAAATTTGATAAAATGCAGACATAAAAAAATTAATTTATAGTATTCGAGAAGTGTTAATGACTTGCTCAAAAATTAATACAAAGATAATAGATAGATACGTGTTAAATAATGATAAATAATTTTTAAAAAATTAAATTTTTTATACTAAAAATTACAAAAGTCAATATAATCATTTTTAAACTTCATTTAACTTTCTATTTACTTCGTCCGTGTTCAATCAGTTCAAGACAATTCAATTCAATTTTTCTATTTCTAATAATCTAGAACTGCAAATTTGAAGAAAAGTCCAAAGTTAATTGTGCGGGTCCCCCATTTTCTGAGGATTGTTTTCTAACAAAGTTTACAACGTGCCATTTAAGATCGATAAAAAAAGTAAAGTGGTATATCTTGTTCCGTAATCCGATAAAACTATATTACTTATAGCTTTTGCTCTTTATCGATTATAGGGGAGCAAAAGGGAAGTGAATGTTCTAGTAATGCGAAGCGGACGAATATTACTTCGGCTTGTAAGTTTCGCAATCATCTCGTTGGTATCGTCGTGCTCGGAATTTACTACTGAAAGTGCCGTACGCGTATCACTGCGGCCGACGCAATTCGAAAAATAAAGTTCAAGCGGCCAGAACAATATCTTACGTCGTAACATATGTGAGCAGCGTATCAGCATCGCAGAAAATACACATACAGACAGAATGAATAGTCAAGAATCAAGCGCGTACAGACACCATATCTTATCGAAGCCGTCGGGCCTTACGCCCTTTAAGAGAGAAATATGATAAAGTTGATACAGAAAAATTTATATAATATTGAGAACCTCGAATCTCTGGCTGTGGATTGCTGAATCACCGAGTCGAGACCGTGTAAATTTTTTTATCTTTCACTTTTCATATTTTTTTCAAATTTTATGTTACACTCGTCTAATTAAAAGTGTCAAAAAAATTATGTAATCTCGATTCCAAAAATTGCACAAATTGTAAAAAGTTTCATTTTTTGTCGTCCGTAGAGAGCAACACTTATAATTAGTTGGAATTTCTTTAAGTTTTCAATAACAAAACTATAGAATTATCTAACTTTTAAATCAATTATGTAAATATTCATGAATAGAAATAAAAATATTTATGCGTCTTTCTAAAAATAACTCTCTCTTCTTTTATAATAGATATAAATTTGTTCATATATATTCTCTTGAGATCCAGTAGTATGGAACGAGATTTACAAAGTTCCATCGCTTAAGTTTCGAGGCTCTTTTTTAGTAAAAGTCCTGTCGATACTCATTAGCATCGTGAAAAAATAAGTTCGCAGCATATATATATCGCAGCATTCGCATAACAAGCTGAATCGATTATAATTGAATTAATCGATTCGCCGCATTATTAGCTACAAGTGATTCTTAAATCGAAGAAAAAAGATAGACAGTGGCTGTAGCAAAACTCGTAGAACCAATTTAAGCTGTAAAATAGATAGATAAAGAGATAGAGAGATAGATAGACAAAGAGAGAAAGATGGAAAGAGAGAGAAAAAGAGACAGAGGAAGAGTAAAATATGCCTTCAATAGCTACAATGTCGTACAAATACATAATGACCGCAATTACTTCTTTCACCATTTCGCGTAATATCGAAATCAGAAGCGCTCGCGATTATAGCAAATTAATTCGAGAAAAAACACGATGTGGAGTGAAATATTGCTACGCTAAATGCTTCATAATGAGCTGCGTTTTTTAATTAAATTGCATCTATTTGCTAATCGTACGTCGATTGAAATTAACCTGTTAAATTTTCAAGTAAAATTTGAAATCTCTCCGTCTTTCATAAATATCTGGGTTAATATTATAAAGTGTAGAAATAATCATTCTCTAAGATGAATTTTTTTTTGCAATCGTTGAATTAAACAGATCATGTTCAAGTTTCGGGCTAGTTTCATAATACGCGATCAAGAATAAATAATTGTTTGAAATAATTCTATATACATTTCTGTTATTTCAAAGATATTTGAGGTAGTCTCTGTACATTATGATAAAGCTTCTACTCTTCACGAAAGTACAATCCTTTTCTTCTTCAATTATATAGTATGACGTGTAGGTACGAAAGTCACATAAAGTCGTTATCGAAATCCGTCGTGAGTTTTATGTCAAGATTTTGCTCCTAATGGTTCTTTCTTTGATCATATATAAGGTACTTCAGAAAGTTTTTCTTTAAGTAAATTATTGGAAATCAAATTATAGAGTCACAAAATTATATTTAATATATGTGATAAAAGGATTTTGTTGTTTTAAGCTTTTTTTATACTTATATACAAGTTGCCAGAAAAAAAAGTATGGATTATTAAATATAATCGTTGTTTTAATTATAATTGATATAAATAGTTATTGAATTGATTCACATCACACATAGACACACACACGCACGCACACAGATACACACATACACACACATTACATTTTATAATTTCGTTATATTTTACTCTACAATAATATCAAGTTTTTTTAATAATAAAATAAAATTTTGAACTGAATTAAATCTAATCTTATTTTCTTAAAAAAAAAATGTTATATTATTAGATTATTTGTATATTAAAAATTATCTATCTTTGAGATATTTTTGTACGACTAATAAAATTATTTTGTGTGATAAAATTGCAAGACAACTTTTCTCTCATTATAACGATCTGAAACATCACGACGGTTCCGATACGTGATGTAAGACATATAGAGGCAGTTAATATCTTTGTCTTCTCGTCTCTTTTATTATCGTGGCTAAAATTCGAGTGCTATTGAGTCAAATTATCGCGAATTGCTTCGCATAGTAAATAGGTCGGAAATATTTTCCGACCTATTTTCCAGATATATACAAGTTACAGAAAAATGAGGGAGCACATTTTAAAACGATATACAAGAACACGAGTAAAACTGCCTGATAACTGCCTGATAAAGGGAGTCTTTTTATGTTTATCATCGTGAAATCGCAATGACTTAATTCACGATAATTTTTTACGGCAACTTTTCCGGAACTTCGATGAGACGTGTCTAATTAAATGGTCGATTAAATTAAAGTATATATAACTACATATATTACATTTTAAATTAAAAATTTTTAAATACAAAACAAAATATAAATGCACTTTACTATTTTTAATATATATAAATAATGAAATATTACATCTCTTATAAAAAGAAAGAGGTTCACGTATGTCGAATGTACTGTATTTTCGGGCTATGCTCTCTCCAACTCGATAATCGATGTTATCTATGAATATTCCATGATGAGCTATAAACGTTAGCTTAAACGCGTTTCCGACGTTTGAACGACGATGCTCGCATTTAAACGAGAGAAAAATACGACGCATCTCTGAGGAAACTCCAAGAGCAGGCTGTTATCCCGAGCAAGTCGAGCGTGTACATAAGGTTTACGTGAACGATCGATAGGCCGCATACGAAGTACGCATAATAGGATACAAGCATGCTCATAATAATGCGCGCATCGACGTTCAAACGAATCGATCGATTCAATATAACGAGCAGCACCGTCCTCCGCCGTTCATTTTTGCCCCAAAAAGCCACTTTCGCGTGACATTAAACAAAAGCGTTATTTCAATCGTGAAACAATTACGTTTGTCTCGAGTTATGATGCTAGAAAGTTCAAGAAGTGGGGTAAAGTTACGACAAAATAAATAAACATATCTATTCTGATAACATATTTGTTTTTCAAATACCATCTTGAAAAAAGATCAACAAAGTTACATTATTATTAAAATAAAGCCTATACATAAATATCATCGATTTGCTCAGTGTTTTGAAAAATTTTCTTTAAAACATTAATATTTTATGAATTATAAGAACACATACATTATCAATAATCAAAATTAAAGCTCTAGCTTTAATAGCTTTTTCTGTAGAATTCATAAAGTGTATTAAAAAACATCTATCAATGTTGAACTCTTTAAAAAATATCACAAGATATCATTTAGAGTGCTATAAAGAGAGAAATTCCGCGAAGAAAAATGCTAGCTATGCCACCGTGGGTCATTTCTCGGCGCCTTTTGGGACACAGGAAGATCAACGGCCGGAGAACACTTTACACTCGAAATATTCACCGTCTCGCGGCTCGAGGGACACGTAAATCTGAGGCTGTCGCTTGTCTCGCCAATGGTTCCGTTCTGATGTACGAGCCTTGGCAAAACCGGCGAGCTGGCGGGTCCGATTTGGCGAAACGAGCTATGCGAAGCGCCGAATAACAATCCGCGATCATACTTTGACATTTCTCGAAATACGAAAAAAAATACATCGCGATAGCGATTTGGCGAAAAGATAAATAAGAGGCAAAAACTCAATTTTTCTGATAAATGAGAAATTAATAGAAAGCGAGAAATAAAGGCTTAATATCTTGCGACGATACAATTATAAAAATTTTGAAGTTTCATAGAGTTTTATTGAGCTCTTTTTCGTATATATTATGTACTTGAGAAAATCAATCGATTTAAAAAATAGAATCTTTTTGTGTGTTTCGCAAAGCTCGTACGCTCACGTAAAAAGTGAAGAGAACACAATAGAAGAATACAGTAAACAACATTTTTATGAGAATAGATGTTTTATTTACTTATTTCAATATATTCTGTATTTCGTAAATTATAATTTTTATTACCATTAAAGGGAACAATAGCAGAAAATTTAATTACGGGTTTCGACATGTTCTCATAAAAATGCCACTGCATGTATCGATAGAGAAACCCGATCAGGATGAAAGAATTATTCGTTGACATAAAATAGAAACACGGTTTTTGATAATAGCGCGATTTTCGAAGGATATATTGTGCGCGGGGCTATAGAAGGTTCTTTTAAACAACAATAAATGTTAAAGTGGCTCGATTATAGACGTGGAAGAATACGTAAGGATAACTTACCAAACCGACGAGTAGAAAAAATACTAGGAATGTGCGGCCGAGAACCGTCTGGCAGTAAACGTCGCCATATCCTACCGTGGACATCGTCACGATCAGAAAGTACACACAGGTCCAGTACGAAAGCTGTTGCGGGTTCGAGAACTCGAAAGGGTCCCCTGAATTTTCAAGCTGCGGACACGATGTTATTATGTTCAGGTTCATCTCCCGCCGGCGTCAGTAGTAAAATTGTGGTTTAAATTGGCGAATAATAATAACCATAAGCTTTTACTACTGCACAATAGCGTATAAATGTGGAACATCCGAGGAATGTAGTTCTCTGTATTTCTGCACATAAGGTGTCTTGGGAAATGTGAGACTCGTGAAAAAAGTATATTATCAAATATGATAATATAAGATTAAAGATTTTACGAGAGATTTTTTTTTTTTTTAAATCATAGAGATTATATCACAAAAAAGATTGGAAATGATAAAAGATATCGTTGTTTTACAAGTTGCCATAATAAATATCTTGGTAATTACATTATATATTAGAGTATATCCAGTTATTAATTATGAGAAATATATTATTATATATTCCTTAAAGCTAATTTATTTTGAGTTTTAATTAACAAAACTTTTTCAATTAATTCAGTTGTTATATCTTCAAACCTGTTAAAAAATTATTGTTTCTCTCATTTCTTATGACACCCTATGCATCTGTCACAAGATAGATGTATACTTAAACTATGTTTAAACACACATAAATAGTTATAAATTATATAAAAGAGCTAATCTAGAAAAAGTCTACATAGTAAATATTTAATTATAATATGTTTTAAGATATATGACGCTGTTTCAATAATAATTATATCTGTGATTATGAATCAAGATTCACGAAAATTGGCGCAATATTTATAACTGTTACTTAAATAATGCGCAAAAAAAGGTTTATCTCACCAAATGAATGATACCAGCAGCGGTCAACCAGACGGAGATGAAGATGGATACGAGTTGGGCGAGACGAATAGAACTCGATGTCTTTAGAATGTTGAGGTACTGGAGGATGTCAGGGACCGTCATCAGTCGTAGGGCTCGGAGGAACCTCAGTCCGATCCACGTCCGATCGAGATATATCGACACAAAGGACGGTGGTATCGTAAAGTAGTCCACGAACGAATACATCTCCAGCATGAACCACAGCTTGTCACTGGCGGCGATAAACTGCGCGAATCGTATGAACGAGAAAGTTTACATGTGTGATTTATCTGAGCCATTAGTTAAACAAATATTATTTTTTATCAGAAGGCCATTTTGAAAGATTTTCACAGGATACAAACAAAAAAAATGATTTACATTGTACAAAGCACGTTTATTTTTACAAACTTGAAATATTTTGACTGTTCTAAATTTTTTAGTAAAAACTTTCTCTTTTAATCTTTTATATTTTTATAGTATTAAAAAAAATATTTAAAAAACAAAGAACAAAAAATAAATATTGTTAATTTAATGGTTACATAAAATGTTTGCATTGTTGACATTCTATTTATGATCGTTTTAATGTTAGTATTAGAGAAATAAACGAAAACGCGATGAAATGGATGATCTTACTTACGCGTATAAAAAAGTAGACCATAAAAAATATATTGAAAGCTAAGTCTATCTGCTGAGTAATGTTGTTGCTCCACTTCTGGCAACGCTCCACCTCTTCGCTGTAACATGAAAGCATGAGATTGCGGATGTTAGGTCAGCATCTCTTATGCGAAGGTCTCGGTCTTAAAAAAAGCAACACTAAGAGGGCGATTAAATTAGCAATTATCGTTCCGTAAATTGAATTAAACCGCGAGAAGAAATTATCAAGTGTTACTTTTCTGCATAACATCTCCAATATCGCACAAAAAAATCAAATATTTTGTAAATGTTTTCGAGAAACTTTTAAAAGCCATGCATCTGGTATTCTTGTTACTCACCTGGAGGCATCGATGAAGTATATTATAAGCGATGCTATACTGAGAATGAAAACTAACACCACCTGAAACAGACAATGAAACGCACGAATGAGATATCTATTCATGTTAAATAGTTTTCTTTTTTTGTATACAAGCTCATTAAAAATGTAGAGATAAAAATTTCTGCATTTTTTATTGTTTTTTATTGCGCTTGCAATTCTCTCCGAAAAATCATAGCTGCATTTTCACCGTTAATTCTCCAGTCGGTAAGTGAAACGCAATCAAAATTGTACAATGGAAATAATGTTCATATAAACTCGTATAACTCGAGCAAGTATTTCATATCTTTGTAAATATTTTCATTAAACTGCAATATCGCTTTATTTCCGATATGCGACACGCGCAAAATCTAGCCGATAGCTGTCAGTATAAATGTGAAGTAACGTTTATGGCAAGAGTTAAATCTCGACTTTATGCCCGGCACGACTATATCAAAATATTGTACTTTCTGACGATATTATTAACAATCACTATAATGTCATATTAGCCTCATTCAACAGAGAAGTACGAAAAGTTACGCCTTAAAATTACGCGAATTCTCGCAAACAAACGCGCCAATGATGATTAAATTCCTTACTAAACGACTAGTAGTATCAATTACCATCGTTGTTTAAAAGACAAGCTGTTTATTAAATTGTAGAGATTAAAGTAATTTGTGCAGTAAGTAAATGATTTGTTAACCTATTAGTTAAACAGAAATAATTTCAATCTCAATAATTTGCAATTCCACAATTAAATGAAACGCGGAATGTATTTGGCACGTGTATCGGAATAATGTTACGCAGAGTAATTAAAATTCAATATTGTTAAATGGCTTCACGCATAAAAAACAGATATCATCCAAATCTGAAAAAAGATAAATAAAATAAAATAAAAATTTTGACCATAAAGCATTTCATTATGTGTTCAGTGAACGATAAAATGCAGGTCATGTAACCCCGGACTGTGAAAATCGAAACATCTAAAATTTATCTCTCGCGCAAAATATTTAACTCTGCGTCGCATCGGATGTAAAATAACGGGTTGCGCAGCTACACCTTTAATCACTGTAAACAATGACTAAGGCTAAACTAAATTATCGTATGCATGTAAGCACGCGATGCGTGCGCGCAACACGAGATCGATAAGCGTCCGTATACAGGATTGTAAACCACGAATCCATTAGCACTCTGGCAGTCCTTATTATCCCCATGTCGAAAGGATATTCACAATGACAGTTCGATTGACATTTATATATTTTGATTAATCATCGACAAGTTAGATTAATCCGCGTAGACAAAAAAGGCATGCATGTATATATTTATGTATAATACACTTCAAATAATTAATATGTGATGTGTACAGTCACGCGTGCAAATAAAACATTAATCTATATTCGTATTTTAAGATAATTATTATTTTTTATTTCTTTCTCTTTCTATACATATTTCTTTAGCCTTCTGCAAAAATTTTCAATTTATTTAAATGCAAATAACGAATGATCTCCAAAGAATGATAATATTCATCCTGTAAGCGATTATCGATATCCATATTTTATGGCGAGATATCTTATCTGTTTTATATTCATTTGAGATTCCTCATCTATCTTACATAAAAGAATAAGATATTCATTGTCAGAGATATATAAGATTTCTGAGAAAGATAAAGTGATGAAAGATGTAAAAAGATATAGTCAAAGTCTTAAATTTCAATAATTAAAAGTATATCTAAAATCAACGGTAAAATATGAATACTTAGTTAAAGATAATTTTGATATTGACATCTGATCTATTTAATTCATATTAAATTTTATATATTTTCTATTTGACATATAATGATGAAGAATTAAAAAGTTCTTACTTATCTGTGCTACATAAAAAATTCAATAAATAATACACATCATTTTTTTCACTTTATCATGATATCAGAATATTCATGCTAAGAGATAGACGTTAGTTTTTCAGAGAATTTTCTACTTTACATGTTCTGCTAGGTCAGCATATCATCGGCATTTCTTTAGAAATTGCTCAAAGAAGAATGATTTGCTGGAGACACGTCAGAGTTGAGCCTGTGTGTAATTTCTCCACTATCAGTCTACTTTACAACTACTTTGTACTTGTAATCCACGTAGCAACCCTCTCGTGAATTTTCCTTTATAGGTTCGTTTAAAAGGAAGGCACGAGGAGGTATGCGTCGGCGTAAATTAAATGCAAAGAGCAAAAGGAAAGAGGTGAGGAAGAAAAAGAGAAAAATAAGACTTTCACCGCATGATATTCCTGACGCGTTGATCTCATGAGAACGAATCCCGTATACATAGTCACCGTGCGAAAATAGACAGTAAATGCGCCTCTCGACAGAATGATGTAGAGAAGAAGCGAGAGAAGTGGTTATACAAGAGAAGGATAAAGTAACGAGAGAGAAGCGAATGAGCAAACCGACTATAATATCAAGAAAACAGAGTACAATAATAGGAAACATCGATCAAACACAAGCGGAGGAAGAGAGAAGAGAAAAGGGAAGAAAAGAAGCGTTCAAGAGAGGAGACGATGATCCCGCGAGTCGATCTCGCGTAAATTCGGGTGCGATGCACCCGGAGAATCACGATCTTCTCCTATGCACCTTTTCGGATTATTTTTAACCGGCTCTTTCGCGGCCGCATGAAGATCACGTGGTGAAGCGAACCGAGAACCGAGCTCACGTTTCCGTGTTAACCGGCAGGCGAGCTTTAAAGTTCAGGGTTATCGCGCGCTAAAGACCATAATAAGAAGCCTGTTGGTCGCCCCCTGCGAGCCAACGAACTCCCGTATCATCGATTTAAGTCCTTATCAAACCTGTCGTGCTCCTAACGACCGTTACGGCAAATTGACTTGATAAACGGTTGCACACGCGAAATTACTAGGCAGGGGTGATGGTTTCCTCGAGGAGTACGGGAGGCACACACCTTCGCTGCGAGCTGAACAATTCCCTGGATACCACCTTAATAACTCATTTAATATTCTACGATAATGACTGATATCGTTGTCATGTCCCCCTAGAAGAATATTTTATAGGGATCCTCTCCTTGGCCGGATCATTTTCCATAAATATATTAGATTAGATAAACATATCTAATTTTTATTGAAAAATGAATTTTATTGTTTATAGGATATCTAGAAATAGTCACTTCTCTTCTTTCATGAATAACATCGAATAAAATAAATGTTATTTCAAAACAATCAATACCAAGAGAAATAAAAAACAAAAAATTTTGACGAATGTATTATGAAAATTTAAAAAAATAACTTAATATTTCTCTTTCAAAGATACTTTCTTTTAGAGATAATTTCAGGATTTTGTATGGCCTTAAATCGTTTATTACATACTATGTATGTATAATGAACTATTCTCTTTCTTGTCAACGATAAAGAAAACATATGTTATATTCCTACAATAATTCAATTTGTTTAATTAACCAAAAAGCGAAATTACTGATAATTTCAATGCATTCGTGCGGAAGAAAACAAATTCCTGTATAATTTTAGATGAAATTTCGATCTTTTCCGAATCAACAGAATATAATTCAAGATATAATTATCACGTAACCATAAAAATTAAAGCTGCAATAAAAAATTGCAATATATATTCAGTTTTTGCAGATAAATTTCTGTGTGATTATTCTATGTGTGCATATATATATTTTACTTTGTTTTATACAATATATATTTTTATATATCCTATTCTTGTAATATGCGTATTGACTCTTCCACTTTGATTCATATTTTATGTATGTTATCAGAGCTTGTAACCGTTTCACGCTGGTTTTGAGGTAACATAACGTGTTCCAAAAAGAACTAGAGGTAAAGTAGGACGTACGATTAACGACTTTCATACATCGTCAATATTGTTGTACAACCTGTTATATACTGTATACTGGTATAAAGTATAAATATTTCTACCGCTGTAAAGACATACATAATATCATTGATCGCTACATAAAATATTACGATATATAGCGAATAATTTATTTAAGTAAGTTACGATAAGAGAGAAAGAGGCTTTACCACGCATTCAAAATTGCAATGAATCCGCCAACGCTTGCGAAAGAAATCGATAAGCTCGGTTACATGACAAAACTATTTTGTCGAAAAAGGAGGAAAGAAGATATTTCAATATCCTACGTATATATAGATGATGACGTGCTCCTTTGACTATGGATAACGTAAACATGAGCAAATTTTTATTGAAAAGTATTAATTAATTACAATAATTAATTTTTAACGTTATAAACTCTCACTATATTAATTGCGAACTTTCATTAATAATTCCTAAAAAAAATTTACATCAAATTTAAATTAATAATAAATTTTAATTTCTCAATTAAAATATGAATTGTTTTTATCTACATTTATAAAAAGACACAGAAATACAATTTTTAATTACCAAGATATAAAAGTCGAAATTCGAAAACTTATAATTTACAATCACTTTCTATCAAATTTTCTCTAAACAAAAATTAATTTCAAATTAATTAAAAGTTTTGTGATAAGTCTAAGATAGTCTGTAAAAGAGATTGCAAGTAACGGATCGACAATTTCGAGCTTGATGAGCTCGTATAAACCGATATCGTATCGATCTCGGATACTGAATTTACGAGGAACTTTTATTATGTTTACTAAGAAGAGGAGAGAGAGAGAAAGAGTATTCCTCTAGACGTTAGATTTATAAACGATGGCGCCAAGAGCATCGTGTAAAAATAGAGAGAGAGAGACCGTCATTAGAGATATCCTTCGTTCCTTGATATCCACGTTATCGATAAACGGAAGGCAAGGAACGTAGAAAAATTCAAGACGACTGCAGACGGAGTCGATGCGCCGTCAAGTAGGTGGACGCACGTAAAATGCTGCAATTTATCGGCCATGGAGCTCGCGCAGGGCAGTCTATATGGTGTACACGTACACGTAGCGTAAATAAATAAAAAGACGTAGCTTATGTGCTCTACCGGCCGATCGATTTCACCGGGTTGGCTACGTTCCAGATATCCCCTCGTTAAATTTTCGAACAATTTCACGGCCTGCCGGCGATATAGTGCCGAAGCGCGAGTATCAACCATTAACGAGGAGCGACCAACTCCTTCGTTAGTCGAGAAGTTTAACCCGAGTTTAGCGAGTTATGCACTAAACCTGTCGTGTGTAAAACGTCATAAAAATCATGGTCCAATCTACTACGGAAATCTATTTCATTTATTGAATGCTTGATATCGCTTCGTTGTTCTCTATATTACTGACGTTATTTGAACTTAAGAAGCACGGGTTATATCTTTTTATATGTACTGATATCTCTATCGTTTCGTGGTACGTGAACTCTTCGTACGAAGCATGAACTAGATCGGTTATGAATAATTCTCGAATTCTGATATATTACGCGAAATTTAGCTCTAATAAGATTTTATATCATCTCCGATTTACTCAATAAGCTATCCGATAAAACTTTATATTATCTCGATTTTCAACATATCAATCAATTTTCACGTTGTATTTTTCTCTTCTGATAAAAATTAATACATTTTATTAATATCTGTATGATAATAATAAGTGAGCATATAATTTTCTTTTTTTCTTTCATTCTAAAAAATGTCGATCGATTATTTCTTACATCGTTCAACTTAATTAAATTGTTCGGCACTTTTTACATTAACAGTAATTCAAAGTATAAAGGAGAAAGAGGAATTTCTAATAATATTTCTTATATCGACGTTTTTTATAAGTCTTCATTTTTCAAAGTGAATTTGACTCCCTGTGCCATTTTTATACTTTTGTTCCATGGTCAGTTAATTTTTAAAAAACTATCGCTGAAAAATATATCAGTTGAATATATAATGCAAAGCGCATTGCTCTTTCTCTCATGAGAACCATGCGACCCAAAAAATTCTATTCTATTATGTATAATTCCTCAATCCACATTGTAGTAATAAAGCGCATGCTTTATTTTTTCGGCTGATCGAGAGTGCGCAAGGTATTCCAACGGAATAATTCAGAGATATTCCGAATATTGCGCAACACAATCTCTCCCCGAAATTCAAAGGATATATCTTATTGTAAATGTATCCGGCTGGGCGCGTCGGCGTGCAAGTTTTCTCTCTCTCTCTCTTTTTCTTTATAAGAAAATAAAGTTACAGTTGGGCTCCATCGAGCCGTGTCCAATTTCGCGGATGCTACGTCTCTCGCGTGCACATACGAATGTTACACACGTGGTTCGCTAGATGCGCACGTACACTCTACATATACGTCTTAGGTCTCCGGATGCATCGTTCCAGCATGCAGCACGGCTCATCGTCAGCACGGCTGGCGTGCTGCTGCTGCTGCTACTGCACTATGGAAGATCTGGGTCATTCGAAAACGGTGGCAGGGCCGTGCCGGAGAAATACCCCTTTTCGTTTTTCTCAAAAATCATGTGGGCAAGGTGAGCGGATCACCCTCTCTCGCGAGATGTTCTTTAGAGAATTCACCTATTATTTTGAGACTCGGCAAAGAGAAAAAGATACACCGAATCTGAATCGCCCGATAGTCCGAGAAATTCACGAGTAGATAAAATGAGTCGCGCGCGAAGTAAAAGCTATTATTCTGTCTCGGGAATAATAAAGTGCAGCATATAAACGGATATACCGGATATATTCTCTATATTAAATTGTCACGAGTGTTAAATAATATTACTAGTACTGCATTTGCTATTTCTATCGCGCCAACTTTATGCACTCAATTCCACATATATTAAAAAAAAAAAAAAAACATATTGTTTGAGATCTTTTTTTTTTTTTTAACGGAGAGATTTATCGATAACAACAATTATTCTTGGATTCTATGTATATCGAAATTATTTATTTCGAAGAAAAAGCTAATATTCTATATCTTGAATAAAAAAACAAGCGTATAATTTTATTATCATCTCAAAATAAACAATTCATTTTTTGAATATTATGCTTATAAAAAAGATATTAATCTCCCGATTTTTACCCGCTATATCTTAATTTAAAAAACATTTTAAAAAGATAATAAAATTACGAACAATACTTCGCATACCTCATTTCAAAAATGTAAATTAATTGTTGCAAAAGCAGCAAATAATTAATACTCTTATTAGGCTACTAATTAGATGTTAATAACGGCAGAGAGAGAAATCATAGTAAATGGCTGTCAGCCACATAAA
Organism: Formica exsecta; assembly: GCF_003651465.1. Taxonomy (NCBI): domain Eukaryota; kingdom Metazoa; phylum Arthropoda; class Insecta; order Hymenoptera; family Formicidae; genus Formica; species Formica exsecta. Next base: position 518,287 of record NW_021850624.1, read on the forward strand.
CGACTGGCTACATACTGATGACGGGATACTGAACAATTTCGTTGTGTTCTACTCATTCTATGCAGTCAGTAAATATGCATCTCTCAGATAATAGTGTTGCGAATATTGTGATCACGTTAGCTATGAGAACTGCAAAGATATATCTTTCGAGTACAGCGCCTTAGGAATTGTTTCGAGCATTCGTATTTTAAATTAAACTGTAAGTATTTATGATAGCCATCTTATTGTGAAATAAATAGCATTTCCTAGATAATAAAAAAACTTTTTATTGATATATATGAAAAATAAAAATTCTTCTTCCCTATCATCTTTTGGCCCGCGATAAAACGCTGAAAATAGTGCACTACTTCATAACATAGTGACTCATGTGTTGATGTAGTATATTCAGATGGAAACTCATGACATATCTATATCTTGGCATCTTTGCGTGACGCATCGCGTAACTCTGTAAAAATTACCCGAATGCATTCAAACATCACGCCTTTTTCTTTATCTCACGATAATTGTCAGAATTTCCACGCATTTTCTGCGAATTAAACATTTTCCTTCTGTTCGAAAACGCCGAGATGATGTCGACTCGGCGCGTTTTCCTGAATAAAAAATCGCGAGATGTGATACGTGTAGAGAGCAGGGAGTCTACTCTCGCCGTAAATGGCATCTATCCTCTTCCATCTTGTAGGTAAAGCCATGGCTCGCGCTTTTAGTGCAGCCCTAATCAAACGAGCGGCTTACTTTGCTATCCCCAGGGTGGCGGTTCATTTAATTAAATACCCTCCTCCCTAAGCCATGCAACTTTCTATAACGTCGGAAAGAAGTTTATTTTGCCTGAGCCATATCCCGCAAGCTCGTACTAATCAATGTAAAGTTGGCATGACATAATTGACGATTCTGCAAACACTGAATTGAATTAATCTAGAAATGTTCTCTATTTCATTACATCTAGAAAAAGAGAAAAAATCTATAGAAATAGTTGTATTTTATTCTACAAAAAAAAATCGATGCATTACGAATTAAACATCATTATTTTATAAACTCGAGATTTTAGATGTTATTAAATATACTATACAACTATTTTTACATATGTTATAATAAAATCTAAAAAGAGAAATATAAATTACCAATAAAAAACAGTTTTATAAATATTCTTAAAAATGCAAAATTTTTTATACCGTGTAATAATGCAAATTACGATAAAATTGTATAATTCTTGTCAAATCACTATATTTAATAATATATCTTCCTGTTTAATAGTGAAAATATTAGGTAACATCCCCTCTTTATTTCACAAACAAAAATCTACGTCAACATCGGTAATTTTGTGACGATAAACAACTCGAGCGCAACACAGTTCTCATCAATCACAACGTAATGCATAGTGCAGTATCCAGGTGCGCTATGTAGCTTTCCGTTCCACATTCATTCCTGATTTTCTCCTCTAATGTTGTTCTCCAGAGTGCGCACTCGCAAGGGGAGGTTAAGCGAGGCTTGCGTAACATGGCGTACAGTTCTGCGAACGAAGTTCCACCGTACGAACCTTCGTCCGGACCTTATCTCGGTTCCGTTCCCTTGTTGCGACGAAGGAGCCAGGTGATAATAGTCGTACGAGCGGTGTCGGAGGGGGTTGTTATCACCGTGACCGGGGTATCGATTGTACCCTCCTCCCCCATTCCTCTTTCACAGCTGGCTATACGTGCGAACGTCACCGGGTTAGCGGAGTGCGGCTGCACCCGACGACGACCGAAGGATCGTTCGGCGAGAGCAAGCAGTGACGGAGCGGGGAGCAGGTAGATAGAGAGACGAGAGAGGTAGCTTTGCGTTTGAACTTGCGTCTGAACCGACCACGACGAGAGTTCTCCATCCCCTTTTCGGAAGAACGGCCGAACGTTTGGCCGCCCACCACCGTCATCACCAGCTCGCTCCCACCATCCGACCCCGTGCTACGGGAAATGTGGGTTACTGGGTTATCATTGCCGGTGTTGGTGGCTCGTCCTTCTCCGTTGCCGGAAGCTTTTCCAACCAATTGCTCGTCCGAAAGGACAACGACGAAAACCAAGGAAGACCCGGAGTCACCCGAGAATGTAATTCTTCTTTGGAGGGCGTAGAAATTTCGGAGGAGATTGCTGATATACGGGGACGTCGGACCTTTCATGGTATTGGCTACATCGATTTTTCAGGATATCCAGGAAAACTGTATATCATGCGTCTTTGCTGCTTGTCACTTGGGATGAATTTGTCATGAGTACATATATATATATATATAGATATATATAAATCTTTTTAATTATTTCTGTCCATGTTGCGTGACAGGTGAGCGACACAGCTGCAGCATTATTTTTAATGAAACTGCTGGAGCAGCAAAATCAGGAATAGATCAACGAATTAATTGTAAAAGCATTAAGTTTCTTATATATTATTTATTCTTATATATTATTTATTCAATTACGCTATACTTACAGCTGTGCCAGCTCAATAAACGTCAATTTTATAATTATCCTTATTCAATCAATTCTCGTATTGATTATTCCTTACCGATTTTCATTTGCTCTGCTTTTTACATATCATTTATGACATATTATGACATTCTTATTATAAGATAATTCTAAGCAAGTTATATAATCATTTCTTATAGTTACCAGCTATTTTTTTTTAGTTATAGAATATGATTATCCCTGTCTATAGTTCATGAAGTAATGTTTTATGGATCGTGCACATATCTCAAAACAGAGTTAACAATGTTATGCTACATACGTGATTCTAACAGCATCGGATCGATAAGCATTGATATAACTTCACTCACTTTTTTCACTTGCGAATCCAAACGGATGCAAGTGGACATCCTCCAATCCTTATAACCTGCTTTATGGGCAATTTCCGTTGAATCTCCTCGTTAAAGACATATCGGATAATTCACACTATCTCGAATTAATATCTCGGGTGACACGTACGACACGTACGTTCATAATTCGAATCGCGAACACATGCTAATTAGCCTGTTCGACACGAGCCGACGCTAGGCTATGCTTGTAATTACACGTATTCTTGGACAGCGCATATTATGTCTTGTGAATTATGCTTCTTTTCATCGATCTTCCAAAAATTAGATTTAGAGAAGATAGCTAAAATTACAAGACGTCAAAATCAAATTAATTGGAACAAAATCATTCTACAAAAAAGGACCAGCTATTGTATAATTTTATGTCATCAATTGCAAATTAAAAATCTTCATTACAAATTTTTAAACGTAACATAAAAATTTTGTATTCTTATAGAAATTTATAGATTTATATCAAATTAATATATAATACGTTAATCTGCATAAAATTGCAGAGAAGAAAGACTTTGAGTAAAATATTACTTTTAATATAAATAAAACGAATATAGAGGGATTTTATTTATTTTTTCTTTCTTAAATAAGGCGGCCGCAATACAATATATAAATAAGCTATCTCGAAAAAATTTTATATCATATAAAATGCTTCATAATCATACGCATCAAAAAACTGATTTGCATCTGATTTGCTCTGAAGGCGACAATCTAACCTATCGTACTTAACTATAAATAAAGATTGCTGTTCTTATTTTAGCGTGCGAATTAGCGTAGGTCTCGGGCAGACTCGTCACGGGTTGCCCTCGCTATTTTCGTATCGCAAGATGTATAGCCGAAGCGACAACATCAACGATTTTTGATCGTTTCAATCATTATCTACATAAATATAAAAAAATATTGACCAATCATTAAAAATAAGGGAAACACGCGTATGTTTGACGAGACTGTTCCATTTGATGCTAATTATCTACCGTTCTATATATAAAACAAAGAATTAAACGAGCACTGCTATTCATTATCTTATCTCTTGTCTCTTATTAACGTTGCCCAGCAGTCATTAATTTCTTGTTGTGTAAACTGCTGTCATATAAGATTACTACGCGTGATAATCAATATTGTTAATTCAACAAATTTAATATAATAATTCTTAAAAATTAGACGTGTATGGTGCAATTTCTTTCAATTTCAGAATTCAGATAAATTTAGTTTCTAGTTTATTTGGATAGCCGAGAATGACATAAATGTATATTATTGTCTTTTACATCGGGATGTTCGATGCTAATTATTAAAACGCAATAAAACAGGCAAATGGTATGGGAATAAATTGTTAGGCAAAAGTTTTACATCCTGAGATGGCATACTACCAAGTTGTCTCGCGCCAATGGCAGATTCGGCCGAATTTTTCTCGCCACGCTATTTATATGAGAAAATAAGCTCCGGAAATTTATCGGTCGCAAAACGTGATTCTCGTTCATTGCGGAAAAAGGAGGCCAAACCGGGGGTATGATTATAGTATCAACGGCTTATCGCAACGTACCACAAAGCCTTAATTGCCCAACGATTGCCAAATACGGTGCTCATCGTAAGTAGAAAAAGGAAGCAGTTTCAAAAACGACGCCGACAATTTTGGCAACCACAGTTTATGGGGAAAAAATAACGGAAACACTAACAAGGGACAAGATATATAATAATTGGCAATAATTTCTAATTTAATGCTCGATTAGTTTGACTGTTTAAATGTAATTAATTAACGTCAAAAATAATTAACGATATAATAACTGGCAATGCTTTTTAACTAATGTCGAGTCAAAAAAACATAAATATTCTTCAACCAATTCGGTCTATTTTTATTGAAAAAATTTTATAAAATATTTAATTATAGAATGTAATTTAACGTTAAAAATTAAGTAGTTTTGATGAATTAAACTTCGGAACAACGGAGGTTAACAATTGTAAAAAAGGCTGGCAAAAAGCAATTTAATTTTAACGGCAATTATAAAAAAGAATGATTATATAAAAATCTCAAAATGCTTCATATAAAAGATTCAATCTCAGGTTTCGAGATCCCCTCTAGAAGAATATATCCGAAGAGTTTCTCTTATATTGCCAGCAAAGATTATCGTATTTTCTCGATTATGTTTGCGAATTTAATTAAATTGCACATTATATAAGCAAAGTCAGTTACAATCATAGCAGAAACTCGGCGTGATTATCTTTATCATTATCTTCGTCATCGCTCGCTTCGATTTTTCATTTGTTCTTAAAGCAACGCTAACTGTTGCAGGCGGATGCAACTGTGTTTTAGGTCAAGTATATTCCGCTGCATAAAAAAGAAGAAAATATATCAACATCATTCAGTGAACGATTCTCGCACAAACGCGATGCTACTATCTAACACACGCACACACACAAGCGACGTAAATAAAAAGGATCAACACGATTATGCTTTCGAGGGACATTTACGACTTTCAACTTCGCAATGTAAGTCTATTTTTTAATCGCGCTGTAGTGCGCGAGATAAAAATAGAGGACGAAGAGGCACATGCTTGGTTGGATAGCGGACTTTGGATAGCGAGCACCTGTTATTTCTTTTCTTCCGCGAAGTGGTTGTTCTAAAAAATAAACTTGGTCGAAAATATGAAATAAGAGCTATTCATACTTTGATATGCAACTGATTACGTGGAAGATAAATAAAAAGTTATATTTAAATCCTGTTTGATCGCATTTAAAACAGGAAAACATGTTATACGTATAATGTTTATATGCAAATATTATCTTCCTTAATTACTTTTATTATACTCATATTATATTTGAATTATATTTGAATTATATCTCAGAATAACTGCTACTTTTCCAGCTTACACATATTAGGATGGAAACTAAAAAAAGAAATAATTGTTTATCAATACTTTGTGCGATTAAAAATTAAAGGCTTTTAATAAATTAAGTTTGAATGAGATTAAAAATGTGTTTTACAATATATATTTTTAGCAATATTTCAATAAATTTCTTGTCCCGAAAAAGAGAATTTAATTTAATTTGTAGAACGCGTTTGATAAACTACTCACGAGAAATAAAAAAAAAATATATATATGTAAACCCTTCACACTTTTTCATCCACTTACTCTAAAAAAGCTTCCCAATTTCATGATGCGTATACAAAAAATATTTACACAAAAGCTTGTATCTCTCTCAACATACCCTAAAAACGTCAAGCACTTATTGAAACAAAAAAAAAAAAAATCTAATAAGTTATATCTACTTTATCTTCCTTCTCTGTGTGTAAAAGAGAGATAATTTCATACAGCTACAGAAAAACTTACAATAATAATTTATCTTGAGACAAAAATAAAATAAAAGATATTTGCTTCACATTTTGTCTCGTTGTCACGATCCAATTCCGTTAATTATATATCGTTCGATAGTCAAACGCGGACAACGCAACTTTGCGCAATTCTTGCGCAATATCTTACAAATGACATTAAGCATATGGTTCATTCGGAATGTAGAATTTAACGGGCATAAATCACACGGAAAGCTGCAACATAATGCAACCCGCACTAGCATCGCGAATCGAGTCTATTTGTAATTGTTTTCTCAAGGCTTGGTGATGCTGATGATGCTGATTGTGAGTCACATTTAATATTTATATAAGCAAATGCGTGCGTTTCATCGTACACTGTAAAGAATCCGGAAATCTTAAAAAAACAGAATCAAATATGCACAGTCAAGTTATAAATAATTCTAGATATTTTATATCTCATTGCGTTCTAATTTTATTCGCAAACACCAATATAAGCTATAATACTATAACGAAATTGAATATTAAACTTTATTTCCTTTCACAATTATCTTAAGAATTACTACTATTTTTTAAAAAAATTGCGATAAATATCTCCCGCAGCATCTGTCAACGACCTAATTCTCTTGGTTTAATTCACTGTTTTCATTGTGTTTTCATACGCTAAAATAACGCGTCTAAACGCAATACGAAATTCTCACTGTCTGCAAAAATTTTCTGGCAGAATGTACGATTCGTAATCGTCTTACAATTTTCGTGGCAACGTCACATATACGCAGTGTCTCAAAAAAACAGATAATGTTTTCAAGCAGATAATTGTTTTCACTCTTATGCAAAATAAAATATAAACTGACAACATAATTGTATTCAAGACATATAAAATAAATTTCAACGATCATCCTGAATATCTTAAATTAAAATGTCGCATTAAAAAATCTTATCTATCAATTAATTTCAATTTGACTTTATGCTAACAAATATTTAATTTAAAATGTATTAACGATATATTGTATTTAATATTGCTTGAATATTAAAAACTTGCCCACAATATAGAACAATTAAAACGATTGTAATCATCTTATGAGACATATTTCATTATTGATGGAAAACATTGCCATATGAATTTATAGCCTATCACGCTCCGCAATCAAACTATCGGCTCTCTCTAATGAGTAACCATTGCATAATTATTGTGGCGAATGTTCCATCATCGTAAACTAGGATAAGGGTACAGATTAATAACCGCATCGAAACGTGCATGTTATATCTCCGTTGTATTATGTCATTTACAGCGTAAATAGAAGATCGTAAATTGAATATCAGCTATTAGCGAATAGATTAGGAAAAACCTTATCATGTAAATGTCAATAACAAATAATCTGACTTATTGAAAAGCCGGATAACGAGACACTCAAACCATAAAATAAAATAAACAATTATAATATATTTATGTAATCAATAATCCGTAACGAATTCAAGATATTTAACTACAATCTTTAACAAATTTAAAATAGTTTTTATTAATTTTTTTCAACGCAACTTCCCAACTTTTAACATATTAAATTTCTTACTAAGTAAGAATTAAATTTTTGTGAATAAAAAGTTTATCTGAAATTGACCAAAGAAAACAAAGTTTTGTTATCTACTTTGGTTACATCTCTGAAATTTAACTCGCGAAAAACCCTCTATTTGTAGAGTATAAAATATCTTTGTAAGTTAAATTCCCTGCAAATTTTTGTTAAAAGAAAAATTAATTTCAGTTTTGTAAAAAGTCTAATCTTGGAATATTTTTAAGTAAAGATGAAATAGCTAAGATAAAAATCAGTTTGTATTATTAAAATTTCGACACATTCTTAGTAAAGTAATAAATAATAAAAAATAATAGTTATAGCAACGAAAATTTTCTTTATACACAAAAAAGTATAGTTTAGACTATAACGAGCTTATAAATTCAATTCAGTTCAATTCTTTTCTTCACATTTTTAAAAGCATTTCGAAGTTGGCGAGAAAAGTCACATTTCTTCGCCGGTATCCTGGCACACGTAATCCAAATGATTGATGAGCATACCGAATCTTCAAACAAATCTCTTAAGAGGCGAGCAAAATTCACTACACTCAAGGAAATAGCCTCTGCGAAACGCGAATGTAAAGCGCAGATCGATCTTTTAACAGGCAGAGCGGATTATCGATAGTAGGCCTTGGCATACTGGATATCATGTCACTCGAAGCCGGGAGAGAAGAAGAAGGGTACGGGGAGCTACTTAAGATTTTAAATTCGATTTCGAATGGATCGACGTAAACGCGATTATCTTCTCCGTCTCTCTCCGGTGTCGTGACAAATCTGTTACATTCTTGGAAACGGATACTGGCCAGTTGCCAGCCGCTGCTAATGACTTTTCTTCCAAATATGATCCATATTTCCAATCCACCCACATTCGAAGAATTATGAATTTGCACGAAGAGATATATCTTCTCAGTTTTTCGAGACTTGTGGAAAATACATATTTGCGGATCCCCCACATTTTGTGGACAAAAACATTTTATAGATGCGGTGATTTTTTGCTTCACGATTTTCTCTCGATATTTCGCGAGAATAACCAAGTCGATCTGCGACTTGCGCTGAAAAGGGTTTAAGAAATATATTTCTTATCGTTGAAAAGTTTGTTTCTTTTAGCAAAGAGAAAAGGAAGGAGTTCTGCATAAATAAGCGTTAATAAAATTGAATCAAACGTAATGGCTCGTTAATGCGGAATACCGGGAATTTCCGGTATTCCACTTATCGCAGGACGCATCGTGAATCCATAAATTATCGGCGCTTGCCGGTAAACACGCGAAAGTGTCAGCTTCGGTTTCCGCCAATTGGAAATGACCGAATTATGGTGCCAGCCGGATCTGGCGCCTCTGCCAGGGACAGAGAAGGCAGGCACGCGCTTGGAGAAACTGGAACACCGACGTAAAGTGCACCGTGCGGATCGTCATAAAGCGTCTAAGTTTTGACATCGAAAAGTTGCTCTTTGATCGGTGACCCCGAACGAGCGAAAGCTACTTTAAACACTCATCTGGTACGTTTCAATAAATCATCTCGAAAGTGATACGTCTTATTAGTCCCGACACCGAAGGATATTAAATCGAGATACATTTTCGTACATTTTCTCTCTTTTACAAAGCGAGAATTACTGGAATAGGTTTTTATCATTCGAACCAATTGCACAATATGTGTAAAATTCTATCAATGATCTCTTATATAAGCCATCTTCTTTTTTCTTTTTCGACGAAAGAGATATCTCTTTAAAAACCGACCTTGACGAAATATCAAAGCATTAATATTATAAAGATTTAACTTAGAGAAATTGGTGAAGAACGACAAAACGTTTTTGTCTAATATAAAATAATACATTTCTGCTTCACTTACAGCCGATGGAAAGATGAGGCTATTCAATTAAATATTATAGAAAGAAATATGGCCAGATTCAATAAACAATGATCCGAGGAAGTAGAAGATGGTACACTGAAGGAAGAGGCTGATTTCGTTATGTAGGTCGGCTGCAGGGTCACCTGCTTGGACGTCGGCTAAAGGTTAAATTCCAATTATAGCATGCGGATAAATAGGCGGCTATCGTCCCGTATGAAACGATCTCTCCTGTCGACGAGACGACGTACACTCTACAAGAAAATACAGCTACTGTCAGCAAAACGAATTACAAGCCGGATGTAGATAGATATTTTGGCGAACACCGCCGGTTAGACAGAGATTTGTAACTATTCCAATTTTATTGATAAAGTATACCTTTCTTTCCGTCGAGAAATCTCTTTCTTTTTACTTCACTTTTAGACATTCTAATAAAATATACATGTCTTGATATTTTTTATGAACATGTAAAGCATCATCTTATAAAAGAATGTAAAATGTAAGAAGAACGAAAAAAATTTTAATAATCTGCTATTTTATAAACGTGATTAATATTTAATTTTAATAATCGCTGCTAAATTATATAGGACCATTTCAATTTAATTTCTGTTAAAAATTGTAAAGAATTATTCATATTATATTAAATCAGAAGTTTTTTTTTTATTTATATGCGTGCGATAAAACAAAATATGTAATATGATACGCAAATTAAGATATGCAAATTGAGAATAACAAATTTATATAGAGATAAATCATCTTAGAGCCGCTAAAGCTGAAGTATCATATTTTATTACATCACTAAAAATCGAAAACTGAATTTGTGGTTATTTTTTACTTAAAATTCTGGTCTGTAAATCTGTTATCAAAGTAAGAAAAGTTCCAGCAAATTTATATAATTACAAAAATCAGATTATAACGGTGCTTGGATATAGATCGCCGAACTGAAAGCGACGCTTTTCGAGTTAACAGTTAAGAAGCACCTGAAGATGCAAATGAAATTCAAGAGAGCGCAAGGATTTGTATAAATCTCTTTTAACGAAATTCAAATGCAAAGTATCTCAAGAAGAAAGATATCGGTAGAAAGAGGAAGATGAAGAGAGTCTCTATAATTGTGAGAATAGCGTTAATCAGATTCGATCACGAGTCACTGCGTAACTTATGTTGATCATTTTCTTAATTAAACATCACTATTCGAACGTAGATATTGTAATTGCTATTCTAGAGAAATCACAAACAGAAAGAGAGAAAGAGATTCGTGACACTTAAAATTCACAGACATTTTATATATTTGCAAGACAAGGTCCCCCCCGTATATATGACTATATACACACATTTGGCAAATTGTTCAAAGGTCAAATGCCGATCGTGGCAGTCTGCTAATTACAGCTCTTGCATCTTGTCTGCCTCAGACTATATTTAACGACGTTGTCAATGACTGTTATTGATGTTCCTAAATGTACTCTATGTAAACACCAATAAAATTCGAAGTTGCGCGCATATTTCTGCGATATATTCTGCAATAATTACGACGTTAATAATTATAACGAAAGCAATAATATTTAGATATTATATTTAACTACTAATTTTTCAAACATTTTTTAAAAAGCTAAATAGATAAATTGTTCATCACATTTTTTGTATATTTCAAACTTTTAATTAAACAATTAAATATCCTGGCAATTAATATTGAATTGAAATTTATAAGAAGCAAGGGAATTTTATAATTTATTAACGTTTGTAAATCTCTCTTATATAATTTATCTAAAATTTCGTCGACTGTTATATGACTCTGTGTTTATTAAGATTTCTATTTTAACGCCTTTATGGCTGAAAAGACTATCAGCATAAATAATATATATGAATGAAAGAAAATAGAATTCCATCTCAACAGATCTCAAGAAATTATACCAACCCATTGCGCGCGAATGCGGTCGATTCAAACACCACTGAATAATTCATTTTAATCGTGGTCCCCAAATTTATTTCGCATTTCTTGTAGCGGAAAATGCGGTTGAACATGGAATGTACATTAAGATCGTATTATAATCGTTTCTCACTTGCGTTATTACACACTATTTACGCGGGATGTGATTGCATGTACAAATTAAAAGAACTAGGAATTACGTACATTTATTATAGATTTTTTTGTTACAATTACTTTTTTTACAAAATTTAACGCAAAATGTTTTTCCTCGCGACACCAAATAGAATTAATAAGACTCTAAAACACAAATATATTCTTAAATTAAGAATGAGATTTTATATTCAAAACTATAAATTTTTGTTATTACAATTCTCATCACAAAAGATGTGAAAATGTACGAAAAAAATCTGTGATAACAATAAAATAAAATTACAACTTCATTGACAATATATTAATATAATAATTGCAATTGGCAACTGTTAAACTGAAAAAGCACATTAATGCCGCGTTTTTTTTTCTAAAGTATAGAACAGCATATCGATAAGCTGTAGTAAAAATTCAGTCTCAAATTTCAAAAAATAAAGGGTGGAATATATAGCGCGAACGGTGCATTTTCGATCTGTTAAAATTAGAGATGTCCGAGAATGTGGGAGACCATAAGCTCTCGGCTACCTTCCCGCTCTGGGCGCCTTTCTGTCTCCGGTGACCAGGCAACAACTCAAGTGCGAATAAACTGCAGGTACACCCACATACCGATACAGCATTCATGCACTTTCCGACACGCGCATCGCATGTATATGTATATGGCCGGCGCATTATATGCACCCTCGTTTTGTCTTCGCAATACCATTATGGCGCCGTTTCCATTTATACGACGATGGTTCTGTGATACAGAACGCGGTCGAGCCCCGTTATTCGCGCCCTCGGCACGGGTTTCGAGAAAAAAGTGTTGGTATATCGTTGAATGTGTTAATGCTCTGAGAAAAATACGAGCTTCGCGGGAAGAAGTCATTTCTTGTACAAATTACGTACATGTGCTACTCCAGTACTCGTCGCGTCAAACTTCATTGACTCGACTAATATCTAATAGCTACAATCACAATTCGTATATACGATCTTTTACAGCGTAAAGTGCATTTTGTAATAAAGGAAAATATATGTTACTCTCGATACTATTCTCGATTCACGCGACTGAAGGTATACGCGTCCAAAGAGGAGTAAGATATTCGCGAAAAAATTGAACTAAAGTATAGAACAGCATATCGATAAGCTGTAGTAAAAATTCAGTCTCAAATTTCAAAAAATAAAGGGTGGAATATATAGCGCGAACGGTGCATTTTCGATCTGTTAAAATTAGAGATGTCCGAGAATGTGGGAGACCATAAGCTCTCGGCTACCTTCCCGCTCTGGGCGCCTTTCTGTCTCCGGTGACCAGGCAACAACTCAAGTGCGAATAAACTGCAGGTACACCCACATACCGATACAGCATTCATGCACTTTCCGACACGCGCATCGCATGTATATGTATATGGCCGGCGCATTATATGCACCCTCGTTTTGTCTTCGCAATACCATTATGGCGCCGTTTCCATTTATACGACGATGGTTCTGTGATACAGAACGCGGTCGAGCCCCGTTATTCGCGCCCTCGGCACGGGTTTCGAGAAAAAAGTGTTGGTATATCGTTGAATGTGTTAATGCTCTGAGAAAAATACGAGCTTCGCGGGAAGAAGTCATTTCTTGTACAAATTACGTACATGTGCTACTCCAGTACTCGTCGCGTCAAACTTCATTGACTCGACTAATATCTAATAGCTACAATCACAATTCGTATATACGATCTTTTACAGCGTAAAGTGCATTTTGTAATAAAGGAAAATATATGTTACTCTCGATACTATTCTCGATTCACGCGACTGAAGGTATACGCGTCCAAAGAGGAGTAAGATATTCGCGAAAAAATTGAAGGAAAATTTATCGAAAAACGCGGATCCCGGAAAAAAGCGTCGAAATTTTAATTGGGCGCTGATGCGATGAAAACTGCGGGTGCGATGATAAATGATCAGATTGTGTAACAACGACGGGCGAGGTATTGTAAGGCGCACAAAGCTTGGAGCATCGACAGCACGCGAGTAAAGCGTGTCATGGAAACGCGTGGTATGTATGCTCTCCTTCGCTTATGATACCATGACAATATCGTATTATTGGTCGATAAGAAAGCAACGTTTTCATACCAGCGTGACTATTCGTGCCAGTCGACAGTACATTCCGCGGGGTTAAAATAGGTCTAAGCTCGACGAAGGACGGAACGCGAATAACAACGGAGACGCGGAGACTGAACACAACAATATTATGATATTCCTTATTCTATCCCGTCTGTTTATCCTTCAAACAGGAGTCTCTCCTTTGTTTGTTTACGTTAATGTTCCTCGTCGGAATAATCAAAATCCAACCGCTCGAGAAATTTCGTAAATTCGTACGATGAAAAACAGTAGGAAGCAGATGGAAACGGCAATCTATTTAAATTTAAATTGACCAAACTAGATTGGCTTACTAACTGATATACATGAAACGCTTCGTGTTTCAATCCATGGTTGATTAGCGATTGTTAATTCGATATCTGTGCGGCAATTTTGGTTCCACGTGAAGTACACGTGGGATTATACACGAGAAATTTGTATTTATTTCTTTCATATATTCCATTTATATTACAATTGCAAATTAAGCTCTACGCAGATTTGATTAAAAACGTAAATGATATAGACTGTTAAATATATTGTTTTTTACGTTAAAATGTTCTTTTTGATTCCTTATTCGTTTTTTTACATATAAGGATTAATTCTAAACTAATTAATTTAAAATTATATAAACTGTACAACTTTTTGAATATTCAATATCGCATATGATTAATATACAAAAAATATAATTATTAATCAACAGTAATACTATCTCGATAAAAATCGATTAACATGTCTATAATTAAAATACCGCGCATATCGTAATCCAAGAAGGCCATCGCGCGAAAGGAAAGTGTCCGGATATGCAAAGTCCCTTGAGACATGAGTATACATAAGCAGGATATGTATTTATGTTTAATAGTCTACATTTATAATCCCCTTATCTTGCCGTTCATAATCCTCGCCTATGTTCGTGTCAGGGCCGCGTATTCTGTCCTTACGATAATTAAGTTTCTCTTACTTAAAATCCGTCACACGCTTGTACTCGTTTCACTTGGTTAAAGCTAGCTCTACAAAGGCGCCTCTTTTGATGTTTTGAAAAGAAACTAAGAATTTCATTATTCGATAATTATTTCCTTTAAACTTGCGAGTAGAGAAAAGAGTTATTTGAAAATTAGCATATAGCAGAAATACCGTACTAAAATAACATACATATCGTAATGTTGTTAACAACGGACACCAAACAAAGCGTTCATTTATTGAATATTCGACAAATTCAATTGTGTCACATGTACGTATTTAATTAATTTAACCGCATTCTCACTGTATAATCAGAACATTGTTTGTACGTTGCATATTATGTAATTATACAACATTGTTATACCGATGCATGGTTATCTCATTTGCAAGATGCGACGCACAAATAATGTCTTGTCTTAATAAATGTTTGAGGCACTTGAGAATAATATGCGGAATATTCCAGAATTATCAATCTAAATTTTAATGATGTATTTCTTAACGAATTTTGGATATACTTTAGGGAGAATTTTAAGAAAAAAGATTTTTATTATATTAATTCTTAGCTTATCATATAATAATTTTAACATGCAACAATAAATATCTTGGTTATTAAAAATCTTAAATAAAACTCTTGTTTTTTTTCAGAACGCAATCTATATCATCTTAAATGCAAAAGAAAAAATGTAAATAAATTTCATATTTATCACAAAAACTCACCTTGACTGACGAGCTGAAACTATACGATTGTCTGCCCTAACACCTTTTGTATTCTTGAGTTATACTTAATACTTATAGACTATATATAGGCCAAAAATTATTAGCTTGAAATAATTAAATAAAGAAAAAAAGGATAAATGTATGTATTACGTATTTAGGAAAAGAGAATAATTGTGTTGAAATTCTGCTTTATTGCAGTAGCGTAGTAACATATTATTTTCTTTAATAAAATACACAAAAGAGAAAACTTTTTTTTTATTAACAAAATTACTGAATGTAACATTTTTATCGACTTTGGAAATCCTGGATATTTTAAATATCTCTTACTATTAATAAATATTTTTAATAGATACATTTTAATTTCTCTCTCTCTCTCTATAAGAATAAAATAAATTTATATTGTTTCTAGTACTCTTTCTATTGTACGCTACTGAAATATATATTTTCAAGCAGATAAATAATAAATTAATAAAGAATATGCTAATGTATTAAATAATTATTGTATTAAATGTGTATTAAATAATATCTTGTGTCAGTGTATTAAATAATATTTTGAGAAGAAAAAAGTTTTAAACTATTATGTTAAAAACCATTATTACGCGGTAACTGGAGCCGGACTAATTTGGCCCAAAAAAGCTTCATATATTATCATATTTCCACTTAATATAATAAATCTCTGCAGTGTTCCGTAAGACAACTAGTCTCTCGGTTACAAGAAAAAACCGCAGAGTGAGACTATTTACTTTTCGTTCTCGTCATGAATAATAATTCAATAATATTACGGTCCGGTGATATTGCCGTTCAACTACCCCCTCGTCGTGTGCCGTTGATTACTTAAAGCGTTATCGGTCCCAGCCGACTCATTGCGTCGTCGTTTATGCTTACGGGAATGCTCCAGAGTATTACACACGATGGCATAAAAGCATGACCCGTTCGTCTTACCCAAAGCGAGTCATAATCATCTCGCTACGAGAATCGGTTCACGCCGAAACCCTGAACGCTATTTTAGCCTAGGCGTGGAGGTAAAAGATTGGCAACGAGCGGGAACGAATCATCGATGATGGCGCAGCGGCGGGAGACGCTCGCGATGAAATTAGCGTACCGAGGGGTACGCGGAACATCGTCGTAGTCGTTGTGGTCGTTACGGTCATCTTCGTCATCGCGTCCGCATAAAGTACGAGACCCTGGCGCGTCTATACAACGCTGAAAGGCATTTTAGATAGTCGGGTTGCGACACCCATTAGCACCGACAGCCGTGCTATTAGTGTTGCGTAGCTTCGTCCGACGTGTTCCGCATGTATAATAATTGAGCACATATAACTTCCTGTTTTGCGAAAATTTTCCGGTTCATTCATCATCACGAAAGCTTTCAATGAATGATAATGTTAAAAAATATTTGCGAATTTGGTTGCACTATATATACGAGTGCAATTAAGAGAAAGAGAGAATGGAATATTAATATATGCATCATATTTTTTCTTATTATTAGAAGATAAAATAATTTGTGTGATAATACTACGTACATATAGAATCCAGCAATTTTTTTAGTCTTAGCTTGCTTACAGACAGATACGTATAAATAATAAATTAGATATAAATTATATGTAAATGTATGTAATTAATTAATTAACAATAAAGCATTAATTAGTAATTGATATTTCATCAATAATATATGTGTAGCGTTCTTTTTATAAAATGTCTATATGTATATATGTATATATCGTGAAATTATATATATATATATATATAAATTAAATTTATTGTACACATCATGCAGTAAGCTTTCAACACGAACATATTACATTCACGCTGTATTAAATTCAATATATTTCATTTCGAACAGACCATTAATCAATCTCATCCACTGAACTGTTAAATTCATTTATAATTTGAAGAATGTTTATGTGTGTGTGAAGGGAAAGGGGGACGGCATCGATTATACGTAAATTTATTCCAAACATGTTTTTCATCGAATATATTCCAATTAAATCATATTTATGTCCATGATAATTAAGGAAAAAATAAATAAAAGAGAAATAATATATCTTAATTTGATGAAAATTGATTCTCTTTGAAGAACTAGATCCATTTTTGTTAAAATTTTGAAAATAAGAATAATGTATGTAAGACTTTCTTTACAAATTAAATTAAATTATAGGTAAATAATTTATATTAATATATGTTTTAACAGCTTTACTTATTTAAAAGTTATTTAGTAATTTGGTAAATTCATATGTTAAAACATACATACATATTATTTATACGCCACGTTTTACCCCGGATAAGTTATGTACAACGGTACTGGCCACCGAAATTTATGTGCATCTGAAACTCATCATCACTGAAACTTATCGCAAAAAGGATGTTGCATGTTTTTGCAACTATGCAATATCGGCTCCCGGTTACTAAGACGATCAGTCGAACAGCTACAGAGAGAACAAAAAAAAATGGATGCACATTGTTTCATCCTTGTGAGTCTGGTTGTGATGAAAAAAATGGAACAATGTATAGCACATAGATTATAGATTTTACGTTAGCAAGAATATAGATTTTGCTTGAGAGAGAATAACGATGTATTAAATCACAAAACGAGTTCGATTCAATTTCGCATACTCCAGTTTTATCGTTTTTCCAACGCGTTTTTGTACAGCTGTGAATGACATTTCGCGCGGAGAAGCGGAATTTAGAGCTGAATGCAGTCAAGCAAGATAGTTGGACGGTAAATTAAAAGTGGGTTTATACGCGAGTATCGATTAAAGCGTTCCGTGCGTCTGTTCAAAAAGGATGCCATCAATAGTAATAATTTGTCATAAAAAATTACTGAATTTAAAGCGCTATTGATATACTCTTTTACTTTTATATTCGATACTTATAATTAATATTTAAATTCACGCGATATTTAAACAACGATCGGATAAATCTATGGAATCTCACTGGTTGATAAATTCACTGCATCATTCGAGAATGCATCGTGAAAAAAGTAACATATTATATCATATAATGTATATATATATA
>NW_021850624.1:536707-545930 GCF_003651465.1 Formica exsecta
ATATATATATATATATATGAGGGAATAAAATATTATATTATTCTTCTATTATTCACGCTATAAACGTATTTGTAACAATAAAATGATAATGTTCGATATACGAATACCTTTGTCTTTAGTTCTGAATCGTTAAAACAAAACATCAAACTCTTTGTAATGTGATGGAATTATAATAGAATTACAATTGTATTCTTTTGTTATTCCTTCGCTTTACTCAATCCCGTAACCAACCATCATCGCGCGACAATAAACGTACAAAGCAACGTCGCGTTAATCCAATTTTTACGACGCCATGACTCTCTTTTTCCTACGCGATGTTAGTTTAAATTGTGGAAAAGCGCATGAAAACCCAATTTCGCGAGGCATCGGGTATCACGTACAACAGCTGTAACCCAGTTTCGACGGACATGCGTCTCACTGTGCGCAAGACGTGAATGGAAACTGTTGTGTCACAATCTTTCGTTACCTCAATGTTCTTCTCTCCTATCTTCTTGTTTTTTTTTCTTTTTTCCTTTTTTTTGTCACGTCGTTTCCTTCTTTGACCAATCGTTCCGTGTCCAGCTTTTTCCCTTGACTTTCACGTAATTCCAGTGGATACTTCACTTCCAGGCAATTCAAAAAGAGTTGTTGAAATCTCATTTCTCGTCTGTACTACCTACTTCGCTTAGTCGTCTTGTATACAGAAATGTAAGAGAAACTAATTTGCTACTTAGACGTTGCTACTTTGCTACGTCGTCTAAATAAACACAACTACGTCATGTTAAACTAAGCTTCTTCCATAATCAAAAAGATCAAGAAAGCATTTGCGATTTTTGACATAGAAAGATATTTAAAATAAACTTCGGCAAAAATCTCTTTTAACATATAAAAGATAGTGTGTGCTTTACGGATCATCAATGTATGATCATTCATTATGTCAATGTATGATATAATTGAAATAGTTAATATGATTATACTCAATTAAAATGCTATCTTATTCGTGAATATAATAAATATCATAAAATCTCAAAAAAAAAAAAAAATCAGTTAAAGAGAAAAAGAGAAATGTAGTCTTGCAAAATAATTAAATTATAAAAACTGCAAGATTGAAAATCGCAGTTAAAATATTAAAATCGAACCGGGAAAGAAGTTTGTAAAAATATCAGAAAATTTTCCAAATACTTTGTGATCATAATTTTTCCTTAAAATTCGATAATTTTTTTAGCTTTTTAGCATAATTATTATGTGTATTGTCCATACTCGTTAGAGGCATTTAATTTACCACATAATGAAGTTAACTAACTGGCGAGTTTATGCATTACCCTCAGTTCCACAGACGACGAACTCCTACAGCGATAAGTGAGCGTAATGCTTACTTGAAAATCGATACGGTTGTTTACTCAAGTTGCACAGTGCATGAACATTACTGCGCACATATCCAACTTTCTATATTATATTTCTACATAATGATTATGTTCTCTATCTTGCTAAAATCGGTTAGCACGAGCTATACTCTACGTCAAAATAACATCCGCAGTATTATCATAGCGGATAATCAATGATAGTCACGAGACGCGAGACAAATATATATTTCCGTTTAAAAAAGAAAACAAATATATTATATAAAACTAATTAAAATTCATTAATTGTTTCTTCATCAAAAAGCACAAATTTCTAGTTTTTATCTTGGACTATTCAATTGTATAAATTTTCACTTTTATGTTTAATTTTCTCCGCTGAATCTATTATAGACATTATTCGACTAACATAAATAATTAAAATCTTTCGATTATGGGTCAGTGATATTTTTATATAGAGCGCTGAACATTTACAGATCACTGCGTATCGCGAATCCAAGTCTCAATCTAATCTACTTATTCGACGAAGCGACCGTCCATCCAGCGGATGCCAAAATCCGAAAGTCTGAGCGAGCCGAAAGCGCAGCGCGTCACTTGACAGCTGCATAACGCAAGGTTACGCGATCATGCACGTGGATTATGATCTGTGTCAAGTCGGTTTAATTTTACATGCGACGACGCCATGCTGGTACGGCATCGCATTTCTCGAAGATTGGAGGGCGTCGCCTTCCAGAAATTTAGTATCGTCGGATCGTCCAACCAAAATTAGATCCGCTATTACGCGCACACATCTTATCAATAATTACCCATTTCCTTCGGATATGAGATATCCATCCCCGGATATATCCGAATGATAACGATACCGACACCCCGCTAACATACCATCGGAAACTGATCTGTGTAATGTAGATTGAGAATTAAATCTGGATTAACCCTACAGTGAGCTAACCAATTACAAGGATTTCGTAGTTAATCTCGCTTCAACTTTCAGCTCACGTTGTAGAAATCGACGTCGAGTGCATGCTTGCTTAAACATCTCGGAAGCGGGCGGATTTAATGCGCCACCTGAACCTCTAATGCAAAACCGTGATACAAAACCCTCGTCTAACGAAACTAAATGAAGTCTATTTAATGAGACAGTAAATTCACATTTCTTTGGATTTCAAATCCACAAGATGCTCGATGCTCCAAATCATCTTTTTTCTTTAATATATAAAATGTTTACTATATCGTAAATGTACAACCAGAAAATAAGATATTTTTTTATATCAAAGACACAAGAAATCGATTTAATGCTTAATATATATAATTAAGTATAATTGTAATATAATTTTTCAAAATTTATAAAATTGTTGATACGTTTACAGTAGCAGTTCTTTTACGGTTGCGCACTTTTTACATGTACAAAACAAATTATAGCTGAGCCTTGAACTGACAAGAATGTATGAATGTTTCCTGAAACTTTTCTCCCTTTTCTTTGCCGCGCACGTTTCAACAATTCTTTTCGTATCTTCTTTTCATCCCCCTCACCGTCGCATTGACAGAAGCTCCCGAGCCTGAAAAAACTGCTTGGCCTGGCGGTTTCGTTTTGCGACACTTGGCGTATCGATCGCGCCAGGTAGGTTGGTCGTACTGAATTAAATATACCAGTAGGTACCCCGTGAGACGGTCGTGACGGATATTCTGTAACTCGATAAGTCCTAATGCGAGAAATAAGACTCGCCTCGTCGACTTAAAGATGTCGCAATTGTGGCTTCATACTTCTTATTGATTTATAATTGAATTATAAAATGCATAAGCGTGTTATATTATGTTACATTACAATATTATTTTCCATAATTTTTTCCATTTCATATTTCAATTTTTATTTTATAATATACGTTTCTCTCTTCCTCTATAAATGACATAAAATAAAAACAATAATTACTGGTAAATAAGGTAATTATTACCAATTAAAAAATGATAATAAGACGATCTCAGAATAAAATTAAGAAATAAATCGAATTAAAGAAAATTCTAAAAAAAAAAATAATGGTTATGAGCATGTTACTTTTTTTTTTTTTTTAATAAAAGAGATAATTCCCATGTATTTTTGTATAACGTTTCTCTCGATATTATATTCATTTTCGAAAAATTGTTTTTTGTTATTATGTCTCAATATATACAAAGAAATAATACATTTCATTTTTTTTATTTCCTCTTATATTGCTCCCGCAAATACCACCTTTTGTGGGATCCAAAAAAACAAAGTGCCTCGAGATTTCTCTTCTTGCCTTGCCCATGTACTATGACCATTCTAAGTTAGAACCAAATATATAGGAAAACACAATGGATCCTATAACTCAATATATATGATACAAAAAGTGATGAAACGAAGTTCGAAGACACACTTCGATTCGAGAGTAGATAGTTGAAAAATCAATTTTTCTTTCTTTTATCAGTTGAATACTTTTTCATGATTATTATTTAATATAATTCGCAAATGTAATTCGGCTGCTCTGCACAATTATGTCGCATAAAACAACGCTTCAAATTGTTAATTTATTGACATTTATTTTGAAGTAAGCGCAGTTTTTTATTCAAAAATTATGTTTAATTTATCAAAGACATACAACGCAAAATAATAATGTTCTTTTTTGCATCTTCCTTTAATGTAAATAATCAATATCTGTAGTGTCTTATTCCATAGTCTAACGGTAAAGAATTCCAATTATAAGCACTTAAATCCTTTCCGGAAAGTATCGGACCTAGAATTCCGCGCTTTAAAATTCTTCAACATCGATATTATATCATGAAATTTTTTATTAATTTACTTGGCAATCGTTTCATATCTCCCTTGAAAAAAATTCGACCTACCTTTCAAGAGTATGAAGCGCTCTCAGAGTTATTATAGAAACGCGATATACTTTTCCGAGGCTTAATACGAAAAAAAAAGAACAGTTAATATACTTTTAATATTTCGGTAAGCACAGTATATAAAATAAAATGTAAAGAATTGAGGATATTTTATATACGTATGTATCTATATGTTCCAATTATAAGCACGTAGTTGGTATATCGATCGATCGTATCTTCGTCGTCCTGAATTAAACATAGCCGCGTCCGGGCAAGACATCAGTTGTCCTGTAACTCGATGAGCTTTAACGCGGAGGAAGTAAGACCCCGAGACACAAACTTGAGAACTGATACAGTTGTACGTTGAAACGACAACAGTGACCAACACTCGGCGGTTCGTTCGCGTTTATATCAGCATCCACGTTAAAGTAACTTTTATCATGGATAATGTTATCTTCGTCGACGGTTTGCCGCGAAGGTAAATGTCAACGACGTTATTGACGGCTAAAGTGCATCGACGTGATGATCGCGTTGAAACTTATCTCTTGCGTCGATGCAGTGAGGAGTACAAGAAATTTTTAGAACTAGAACAACGAGAATACTCGATTGTCGAGAATAATCCCATCGACTTTCTAAACATTAGATCGCGCACGAATACATTTCAGCGATATCATTATTCTCTTTTGTCTTCTCTTTGCCTTTCTGTCTTTTTCTACTTCGCGTACATTGTCCGCGATGACGTAGTTCCGTGGTAGCGACTGAGTAGCTCTGACTTCCCTAACAGTTCCGTCTCGTTACCCACTTTTATCGATGAAAGTAAATGTGCCGAATTGATAGAAGCCGATTTCACGAAATTGGTTTAGGTATAAAATCAGGTTTGAAGAATGATTCTTGTAACGAACTGGCATCCACAATCAACTTTGATTCAACTGTTGAGTAATATTAACGGAATTATTCCTGATCGTTGCTCAATAAATTTATCGATATAATAATTATTACATTAGCCAGTATAAATACTAATAATTGTAATAATTAATTGTAAAATCTATATAAAAACAGTAATATGATAATATGTAATAAAAAGAAAAAAATGTTATTCATATATATTTATACTCACAAATATTGACGAGATGTGTATACAAAAAAAACACATTTTACAGAAATAAAAATCCACCAATGCTATATAAAAAAAAAAAGAAAAAAAAGGAAATATTAATTTTCATACAAAATCCTCCTACTCCAAGCTGCATTAGTTATTCTAGTTTTAAAGTATTGATGTTATCGTGACCTACTATCCTATTTCCTTTGCGGAGAATACCGCGCATGCATTTTAAGGATAGGATTTTAACAAGCAACATTGCGATGAATATCTTCACCGTATCGTTTAATAATAGGTCTGTACCAGTATTATTCGCATAACAAAGAATTTATACGCGCACATAACAAATCGACATGTATGCGCAGCAAACGTAATAAGATGTATGTATTACATTGTTGCGGAAAGAGAAATTCTAAATCTATTAGCTTTGTTTTCTCTCTATATACATTTATCTTTGAGTTATTTGTAACTATATCGTAAGATCTCTCAGACATAAATATTTCAATAATCACATTATAAAACAAGAAATAAATTCATCGAATTATATTCTACTGACAAGAAAATAAACATTCTTTTTATTGTTAATCTATCTTATAATTTCTTGTAATAAAAATCATAATATTGCGCAATTATATATATGTATATAATACCTTATTTAACTGAATCTTTGCATTCATATATTTTTTTGCATGTCTACGCAAATAAAACGGCAATTGGAATACATCGCATTCAAATTGGGACAAACTGAAGATATTAACTTCTAATGTAAAAACGGAGCACAGAATGTGACTTCAAAGTAGACCGCGCATCACATAAACGGGAGTTAAAAACACAATTCATATAGTTGTTTGCTATCATTCGTTCGATTTTTCTCCGCGAACACGTGTAGAGAGAGAAAGAGAAAAGTATCATATTCCAGAAATATAAAAATTTCACTATAAATTTCTATATTCCCGCATTTCGTTTATAATCTACATGAACACGGCAAACTATCGGAGAAAGTCTAGTTTAAAAAGGTCTCGCTAGTGACGCGTCAGACAATGCATATTGCGCAGTCAACGAGATAAAAAGTTGGCGATCAGGGATAGCTTAAATGTTTGAAAAGTTCTTGGCTTCGAAACGAGCGTACAGACGCGGTTACATGTTTTACTACTTTTGCAATAGTCAAAAAAACGGGAATTGATATGATAATGAGAATCAACTCGACGTAGCATAAGAAATTCTCGCATAAGAAGACTGAAATCTAACGTAATTGAGTGAAAATAATTGAATATAAAATGTAACGTAGATAAATATCGTTAATGCAAGAAACGCTCGTTTAAACAGTTGCCAACAGTTCTTGTTATCAAGTACTTTCTCTTTGAGTGAAGTTGTTGAAAAGAAATTTAAGAGAAACTTGGCCATCAAAATAAATTAATTATCGTCAACTTCGTCATATTACATTACTTATATTCTAAAATTTAAATATTTTAATTTTTAATTAAAATATTCAAATTAATTTTAATTATTAAATTAAAATTGTTTAATATTTAAAATGTAAAAGTAATTTTGCGGATTAATAGTTTAGATTAATAGTTATTAATAGTTTCATTCGCGTATGTTAAAAAAAATTTTACTTATAAATATTTATAAATTTAATTTATAAATATATATAAAACATTCCATTTCCTATTGTTTTTAATTTTATTTTAATGTTTTTATAAATCGCTTGTAATGCGTACTATTTTACGAAGCAACTTTGTAGTTCATTATTTCGTGCTTTTTTCCTTTATACAATATTGTTTTATTTCTTACTTTGCAAATAGAGATTAGAAAGTGTAAATTGAAAAAAAAACGCGAAAATGTAATCAACATTGCTTGATAAAATATCGCGAGGAAAATATGTTAAAAAAAGATATTATTTTCTTTGCAATAACCACACAAATTTGATGTCAGATAAACCATGTATGATATTATCGTTGTGATATAACGCAAACTCCATTACCACAACTGTAAAACAAACTTCTCATTAAAAGTATTGTAGTGTAAAATGTTATAAAGATAGGCACGCAAAATTAGTGCGAAACTCGTGTATGATATTCGTCCGTATATTAGGCTTTGTCATAAAGTGGTAACAGTCAGCGTGTTATCAGACAAGAGCCGATCGTTAATTGATCATCAAATACATTCATAACCAATGTCAAATAATTGTCTAGAAAAGAACAATTTTTACTAATAAAAAAATATATTCTATCACATAAATTAAAAAGATTAGAAATAACTAAAAAAAATTTGTTTAATTATTAATTTAAAAAAAATATATATTACACTAAAATTTTAATTTTATTTGTTTTTTCAAATCTCTATTTAATAATGTAAAAAAAATCATCCCCCACAAATATGCTGATATTACATTATGATATTTTTATGAATAGATAAAAATATCAAATTTTTAATTTTCTTGTGCTTAAGCAAAAAATTGCAATTAAAGGATTAAGATCGACAGATTGTAGTTCAAAATTGAAAAAAAAAAGAATCAACTTTTGAATTAAAAATTATCTACAATAGTACACGATGACCTATGATTTCCGAATGTAAGTTATAACCTGGTGACTAGACAAGTATAAAAAAAATCCAGTTGCGGATTATTTATCATAGAGAATATCAGAATATATAATGTTTCTTTCTCTCTCTTTTTCTCTCGCCGATGTTTTCATCAATAAATCCTACTATTTGCGTCTTGCTATTGACTGGGATTGAAATCCGAGATTGGAAATATAGTAAAGTTCCCTATTATCCGTATAATCGGAATGTAATTGCTATCTATCGAACTTTCGATTTCGCATGACTAGTTGCAATTTGTTGTTTAACACGACCTCTACAAGCGGACTAAATTTTCGCAAAGCCGTAATGTGTCGATATCCCTGCATCAAAACTTTCGATTTCGCATGACTAGTTGCAATTTGTTGTACGACCTCTACAAGCGGACTAAATTTTCGCAAAGCCGTAATGTGTCGATATCCCTGCATCATTAAAAAATGCGGAATAAGCACAAGATTCATTTTTTTTTTTACAGCGATCAGAAGAGCCACGAAAGCCATGTTGCATCATCTCTCATTGTAAGCCTTAAAAACTATTTCTACATAAAATCGCGAATGTAAATCGTACTATCCTTCCCGATTTATGTTCCCGATAGAACGAGGGCCCCTTACCGGCTGGCTATAAAATTTGAATAAAGCTATTCGTAAATTGGGCGCAGCCTTCTCCCACCCGACTTAACACATTCAGCCGGGAGCAAATGCGAGGGTGTAAGAAGCATTCTTGGAGAGCTAAGAAGAAAAATAGCCGGAGGGGATAGTTACGTATCGCTCGAAGAACAAAGCGTTATTCGCGAACATTGAGAACTCCGAAGCGAGAATCGAAAGAGAAAAAAGACTTCCGGATAAGACACGTTTGGCGAACAAAACGCAATTTTAGGGTGGAACACGCACTGCGTAGAAACTACCCCTCTACCACGGGACCGATGCCGTGTCTGGTTCCACGAACGAGAACTGGGTCACCGGCCATGTACACTCGTACTCTCGTACAAGCTCGAGGCTAGGAGTCTCGTGTGCGCGCACGCGCGCGTACACGTGTAAGTGGCCGCGAATCTACGTGTATACACGTTTCGTCACCAATTTGCACCCTGTGCCACGTCCGGGACGCGCGGCGTCAATCTTCGTATGTTAGGGGAAAAGCACCGCGACGCGTGGTACAAACGTAAACGAGGGCTCGAATCCACGATGATATTTTTGCCGTAATATCGTTCAATATGACTCAGATCGAGATCGAAACTCGACACTGAATTAGATTTAAACGACAGTTTGATGCCAACCCGAATTTTCGGTAATGGCATTTCGTGACTGGTACGAATCTGCACGGAACAGTTTTAATCTGTATCCCACTCACGCCTCTTCCTCCCCTCCGTCGACGC
>NW_021850624.1:546078-573376 GCF_003651465.1 Formica exsecta
TCTTATCGAATTTTCTTTGAAATCGGTTTCCTACTTTCTTCGACGTACAACCTATTTAACCGAATGGTATTTGATTTTCTGAAAGGCCAATCACAAATAAAATTTAATAGAGGATTGTAGGACAAGAATTTTATCTAATCCGATAAATGTATTTATCGTGCAGGCAAGTTTCAAATCAAAAAGTCTTTCTTAATCAGAATTGTTCTTGCAAAATTTTCTTGTATAACCAGCAATTATAAAATTAAAATAATTTAGGAATATATATATAATATTAAATTCTTTTATAAACAAACTCAACATAAATTATAAAAATCGTTTTACATATGACAGAAGAGACATTTCATAATTTTTTCATATTTGATAAATATTATTCAAAGTGACCTGAGTTTACCTGTTCTGTTTGATGTAGTTATTAATGCTTGAATAAGGACAAATATACAAACAAGTAATGTCAACGTATTCGTTATTCAATATTCAAAATTCTCTATATTAAAAAATTAATAAACGTGATTATTTTCTTACTTAAGATTTTTCTATCTTTATATATATATATAAATAGAATGTTTTGGTTGTTGTATTGCAATAATAATATTATAAATCATCGTCAAATACTTTCTAACAATTAGATGTATAATTGATTTAATTCTTTTTGAATTAATATAAAAAAAATAAAAAAACAAAAAGTGACAAATCTTGGCATTAAAATATGAGATATGAATAATAAAATAATTAGAATTACAGAATATAAATGTAGAAAATGGGTAAAAATTTTCTTAAACACAATTGATATTATTTCTATTAATAAATTCTTATTTTCAATTATATCGTAAATATTTATTAATTCAGTACCGCGGAAATATTCAATAAGAATGATTTATAAATGAAGAATGCGATCAGATACGATATAGGTCACATTATATACGCGAATTAATTTAATTTCAAAATCTCTTCTAAAATACTGCAAATATTACACGCGCGGCGTATTATTGTATGCAAGTATTTTTATCGTGATTATATTTCATACATCTGTAATAATCGCACATATCTGATACGAGAAAACAGCACAATAATCAAGTAACAAACTCACCAAGATACGTCCAGTGGTGGTCTGTCCAGAAATCAGTTCGCCGGCCCAGTCCTTGGCCTCGGTCATAAAAGTCCCCTCGAACTCCTTGCCCTGGCGGGCCGTCTTTGCCTCCTTCTGCTTCGGGTCATTTGGAGATAGCTCGGGCTCCTTGCGACAGCAGAGGAAGGCGAACGCACGCCAGAGGAGCACGATCAGCAGCCCGGCAAGGAAGGTGAAGATGCTCGACAGCAGGAAGCACCACCATTTCCGCTCCTTGAGACAGTCGTCCGGGGGCTGCTCGGTCGTCCCTTCGGTCGTCATCCCGGCGGATCTCTGCTGCCCCCGGGTCACACATTCACCGGCGGCTATCACAATCAGCGGCAGCTGCGACGGCCAGTAGGGCGCACTTTATGCGCTTCATAATTTCGCGCCGCCTTCGGGGATGCGCGACGCGCCACAAGAACCCCGTCAACGGCCCGCTTCCGCGTCCTCGCGATGCCGCCAACCACGAGATTTTGTCAGCGCGCGTTAACTGGAGAATCACCGAGATCTCTTTTTCTATCTCTTTTCCTCCTCTCCTATCACGCACACCCGCTGGCGCCCCAAAATTGCTTTCGTCTCTCTCCCTCTACTCCCTCTCACGCGTACTCTCACCCTCTCTCTCTCTCTCTCTCTTTCTCTCTCTCACACACACGCGCGCACAGACACACTCGCACTCTTCTTTTTTATATCTCTTTTTTAATACACACACTCTCTCTTTCTGTCCCTCTTACCCTCGTTTCTTCGATCCTCCTATATACGTCTCTATCTACTTGCTCCGAAAATGCTTCTTCCCTCGCTCGTAAACGCCTTCTATCAGAGACCACTCGATCACTGTCGTCCTGGCGACGCACTGTCCGATCGAGGATTCGCTATTCTGCACTAATCTACTCCAATACGAACGTGTATCGATGTTTTCGTTGGATACGCAAGCACCACCGATCCAAATTCGGTGTCCTTGTCCTTGGCGAACGCGCTCCGCTTCGTTTTCTCGTAGCCAAGCGTAAGAACAACCGCGATTCCGTCACGTTTCGTCCTGGTGGCGAGAAATTGCACCGCGATTTGTTCGCACCACGTTCGGCGGCAGCTGCTGCCGCCGCCGCCGCTGATGTCTCGCAAGTATCGGTCTCAGTCCCGAGAAAGAGAATCTGGAGCAACAGAAAACAAGAGGAAAAACAATCCACTGACACCACTACCGCGTGTTACACTACGCGCGCTTTAAATACATAAGTACGCGACAGATACTTCCGTTCTCTCCGCGCTTTTATATTCTCTCGTATATATTTATATATGTATACACATATATATATTTTAATTTCTCTCTATTTATAATATATAAGTATTATGCATGTACGGTGTGAATGTAAACGCGGTTCGCGATCGCGTACGCGACGAAACGCGAGCGAGAACGCGCGACGACGACGCGGACGACGACTATTCCTCTCTATCTGCGATCCGCGCGCGCCTGCTCCTCTTAACCTAATCGGCTGAGCACCACCGACGGCGACGACGACGACGACGACGACGAGGACGACCGAGTGTCCCGACGACCATACCACTGCTCCGCGGCAATCAATACGCAACAATGGACCGGGACCAATAAGCTCGGAGCTTTTCCTGACGTAGACGCACGCTCCCTCGTTTCAGTCTACCCCTACCATTCGGCACGCGGTCAAATTAGTACGGGCGCAAAACGCGAGGCGACGCTGCGTTCGCGATCGCGGGCCGCGGCTGCGCCAAAACCGACATAACTACTTCGGAATGATATGCAGGGGTTGTTGCGTCAAATGCAAGACGAGATTTACAAGCGACGAAAGCGCTCGCGATTATATTCAACTCTCTCTCTAGACTTTGTTATAAATATAATTTTGAAAAGAATTCTAACAAGTTCCATTCCTGGGGTTTTTAGAAATTATTATCGTTCGAAAACGAGGATTATTTCCGAGCAATTTTTATCTATCTATGTACATTATGTTTTATATGCTTATTACAAAAATAAACCTTTGATTAATTTACGGAAGAATATAGAAATAACAAGAATATAATTTACAGTGTAATAAATTTTCTATTTTTAAATTTGTCTATTTTGCATAATTTGTGATAAATAATAAAGATTGTTATTTTAAACAAATATTATTCTAAAATGAAGCACTCTTTTCATTGAGTTGCCATTTCAAACTTTTCCGTATATCTCCGATTTTACTTTTCCATTATCATAGTATCTACTAATGTATTTATGTCAATATGTCATATACATACCACAGTATATAAAATTTACCTTATATTCTATATGAGATTTCTCTTCGTAGTATGTTACGGTAAAAAGTGAACTTGCTCCTTTCATGTTCCTTGAGAATTTAACGTTGACGAAGACAACGGATATTTGAATAGAATTTGTGTCAGTAGCGTCATCTATTACATGTTAAAATATCACTTAATGAAATGTCGATAAAAACGCCAACACTGTATTATCATAAATTGAAATAAAATTAATACCGCGCAACGTTATAAAAATTATTAAATTATTTTTAAGTTAGCCTTTATCACAGATTTCTATTAAGCTTGTGTTAACAATAAATAATAGATATAAAAAAAGGTACAAATATTATTTCCTAAAGATCTTAATATAAATAAGATTTATAGAAGATGTAATAGAGAGAGAGAGAGAGAGAGAGAGATTTTATTATCTAAAAACACGAAATTATTGCTAATATATTTTTATTAATTTTTAAACTTAATAAATTTTACAACTATATAACTTGAATTTAGTCAACAATATTTTACTATAGGATTGTTTATACATCACCTAAAATTTTTGATGACATATGTTTAAGGGTATATCGTTGACTGTCGTGCTAAAGATCCTAGATCCTACATCCGTGATTCGTGTGTTGTAATGCTAAAATACTTCTGATCTAACATATTTGTGACACTTATCATCAGTCGAAAGCGCAGCATAAAAATGGCACTGGCCTATACGAGGTATGCTATAAAATTTGATTGTCTTAAAGAATTATTAGTTTATTAATTATTTGGTGTAAACAAAGACGATTTTCTGCTCTTTCTAGATTTCTTTGCCGGCGTAATGTCGATTTTCGACATTTTCGGAGCTTATATACGTGCAGGTAAGATCTTGCAAAATACATAACCTTATTTTTACATAACTGTCACATACTGAGAATGAAAGATTTTTATCATTATTATGTTACGTCAATTTTTCTTGTTTTGTCTCTTTCACATCCGCGAAAATAATTATAATTACGAGTTGTGTATATTAACTATATAGCGCTGTTAATATACATAACTTCAATAAGAAATCTTACATTTAGAAATTGTTTTTCCATAAATTACAATTAAAAAATATTACGTTTTAGTCCTCTGAGCGTTGCAGTTCCGAATCCTTCACGTACAACAGGCACAGCTTGTGAATCTCACGATGAGAAGAATATGCGTCTAAAAAGACCAATGTCGCCACACTTGACAATCTATGAACTTCAATTGACATCATTGCTTTCATTAACGCATAGAACTACTGGCATTATGCTAGCCAGTTATGCAATGTTCCTCGGTTTAGGTAAAATATATGAAGATACTTAACATACATTTCTCTTTAGTTTAAATTATCAAGCTGCAAATAAACATTAAAGTACAAGTTATGAATATTTCTGCTCCAAAATAGATTTCTCAATTTTCTCATTTCTCCTTAGAAAACAAACTAATATATGTAACACAAACAATATCTAAATGGACTACTTTTATATTCCAGGCACATTATTTATACCTGGTGGTATTCCTTGCTTCATAGAAACAGTGGATAATTTATGTTTACCCTTACCTGTACTGTTTGCCGGCAAAACCTTACTTGCTCTGCCTGCTACTTACCATACATTCAATGGAATACGTCATTTGGTATGAGATTATTATATATTTGTAAATGAATAAGATGCAAACTCTATAACTCTATAAATTAATATAGCCAATTCATAATTTATCATTGCCCACCAAAAGAAATTGACGCTATAATTTCACAAATATTGTTTCGCAATTTTAATTGTAAGCTAATTATATCATGTATATTTTTATAAATTTACAGGCTTGGGATTTTGGAATATTTCTAACAATTAAGGAAGTATATAGCACTGGATATGTAGTATCTGCATTAACAGTTATTTCTGCACTTGCACTTGCAGCAATGTAAGTGTCATTCTTTACATTAGAAATAATTTTTCTTTAAAATTAAATGTATTGGCAGACTACATATTAAATTATATTGTCTGTATTACTGAGTTATATATTATCTACATAATAAAATAAATTATTAAAACTAATATGTATTTCATATATAAAAAATTTAGCTTTTTTTAATATTCTATGCCAATTTAGAACTGAATAAGTATTATAGTTATAGTCTCAAAATGTTTATGTTTGTAAATAAAATTATATACATGCTAGCTCTGAAATAAACACAGAAATGGTTCAAAAAAAAAGAAAAAGAACATGTGAATGTTTTTAGAATGATTATAAAATTAGAAATAAGGATCAAGATTCTTTGTATTTAAAATATAGAAATTGTTACAAATCTATATCATTTTTACTTCAGATTGAAATTTACAATATTCAAATAATTAGCAAAAAATATTAAAGTTTGTTACCGTTTTATTGAAGGTATAAAATATATTAAAGAAGTAAAATAGAAATTTCATGTAAAGCTTTCCAAAGATGATTCAATATATCTTTTGTAAATCGTCATATACCGTGCAGCAAATGCTTCTAAATGAAAAATCGGTTTTGAACCACGTATCATTCTATGCTGATATTCTGATGCAATACCGATAATTTCTCTTTTTAAATGATCATCACAATTTTTTATACATTCTTGCAGCAATCCTCTGAATATCAGATCGCACGGTATAGCACGCGTTAACAGCTCGTAAAATCTATTGCGTACCTCTTGAAGTACTTTAGGAGTTTGTTCAGAGACCATCATACTAGCTGTATTTCGTATATATACTTGATAATCTGGTTCTGTTATTTTTTGATCAGCAGTAAATGGACATCTGGAAACAAAACAATTTTCAGATGAAAAAGATAGTAAAAATATATTGATAATTTAAAACTTGGCACAAAATTTTTACATGCATTTTCACATATATTTATATGGATGATGTACTCACTGTTCGACTTTGCAAGCCTCAAGCATTAATATTGCCCGTCTAAGACTTCTATCACTAGCTTCAATCACTCGATTAGCAAGTTCATCAGGCAAATTAAGTCCTTCACGTTTACAAATCGAATGTAAAATACTTTTGATTTCGGAGGCAGTTGGAGCGGGAACTCTGATTCGCACGCATCGTGATCGAATCGCAGGTAAAACTCGTGACGTTGAGTTTGCACAAAGAATCAATCTGCACGTACTGATATATTTTTCCATTGTTCTACGAAGTGCATGCTGCGCATCTCTTGTAAGTTGATCCACATTTGATAAAAATACCACTATTTATAATAATATATAATTTTAATCTTCGTATAATAAAATTTTTATTTTTATTATATAATTATATACTGGGTGTAACTAAACAAACACATATGGACAATACTATCAGATACAGAACAACAATCCAAATTGAAAAGTCCTGAACCATTTTTTGATCTGAGCTTTCTTTTCGTTGTTATATGATGTTAAAGTTAACTAATCAGCGCCTGTCTACAACGGAAAACAGAGAAGGTACGACGGGTGTCGGAGTAACGAAACGGCTTTCTGCTGTATAGACAGGCGCTGATTAGCTAACTTTAACATCACATAACAACGAAAAGAAAACTCAGATCAAAAAATGGTTTAGGACTTTTCGATTTGAATTGTTGTTCTGTATCTGATAGTGTTGTCCATATGCGTTTGTTTAGTTACACCCTGTATATTGCGACACTTGTAATATATCACAATAAAAAATGTTTTAATGCTATTTTTTCAAACCTTTGAACTCCTTTTGAGCTATATCTATGTGATGTGTTTGTGCAGTCGCTTTTATTAATTCCATAACAACAATTCTGTCATGTATTCCTGCATTACTCGGATCTACTTCTGTATGGTAATTACTACTTATAGTCAATATTTCTAACTTCTTTTTAGATGCAGTCTATAAGAATATCATATATAATATTATTTGGATATGGTATTATTAATTTATATTCTTTTATGTATTTTAAAGTATATTCATAACTCTAAAAATGTATTTTAACTCTAAAAATATACTAGCAGTAAAAGTCTAAGCTTTAAAGTCCAATTAGCTTTGCATTAAGATAAGAAAATAAAATGTGTCAAACCTCAAATTGCATGTTTTCTATTTTTAATCTCTCAACTGCACTCCCATAAAGTTCTCTTAAAATACATAATATCCGAGTTTTCTTTCCTGCACCAGGAGGTCCATGCACTAATAAATGTGGGAAGTCTCGTTTTTGTACCTATGTTTTAAATAGAAATAGTAATTTAAACACTGCTTATATTCTAGCTAATTTGATATAATCATGTAATACAATTTTATACTCTTAAAATTTCTTAAAAAGAGAATTGTGACTATCAAAAATTTTATTTTAAAAATAATCTTTACAAAATTATAGTTTTTTAATCGAATTTTTTTTTATATAATCTATATTATAATAGATTATATCATAATAGTAATCAAAATATGAATCTAAAAGCTAATCTAATATTATATGTACGCTTATTTTAATTCGATACTTTAACGACTCATTATGCTAAAAAGAATTATATTAAAAATTATCTCATTTCGAAAAAAGGTTCGTATTGTATCTTTATGGAAAGCGCGCTTTTAAAGCTGGTTAACCTCATTCTTGAGAGATGTATCAAAGTATATCACGCATCACAATATTATAAATTACCATATTTTTTAAGTCCTCCGCTTGTTCGAGATGATAATCTAGCTTTGCAAGTGTCGTTGGACGATACTTGTCAACCCATAAACTCATTTTTTCGTAATTTGAATACCTTTTATGTAGTATCGAAATCTTACTCCAAAACTATATTGTACCGGTACCGGGCCTGTCGCTCTCCTCTCTGTGGTTGTACACAAACAAAAATATTATATATACGATAGCATGAATAATGGCATTTACAAAAACAATTTTATTTCCTGTAGTCTACTAACACTTAAATACAGAGCTAATATTTGTAATATATTATTTAACTTTGTCTCTACTATTCTATAATATGCTAGATTTTGACATAACCAAATAAACTTTAAATAACATGGGAAAAATGGAATTGGCGGGAACGTTACCTACATGTCCAATTATTATAATTACCTAATTAATAGATCTTTATGGAAAGCGCGCTTTTAAAGCTGGTTAACCTCATTCTTGAGAGATGTATCAAAGTATAATATTATAATTACCATATTTTTTAAGTCCTCCGCTTGTTCGAGATGATAATCTAGCTTTGCAAGTGTCGTTGGACGATACTTGTCAACCCATAAACTCATTTTTTCGTAATTTGAATACCTTTTATGTAGTATCGAAATCTTACTCCAAAACTATATTGTACCGGTACCGGGCCTGTCGCTCTCCTCTCTGTGGTTGTACACAAACAAAAATATTATATATACGATAGCATGAATAATGGCATTTACAAAAACAATTTTATTTCCTGTAGTCTACTAACACTTAAATACAGAGCTAATATTTGTAATATATTATTTAACTTTGTCTCTACTATTCTATAATATGCTAGATTTTGACATAACCAAATAAACTTTAAATAACATGGGAAAAATGGAATTGGCGGGAACGTTACCTACATGTCCAATTATTATAATTACCTAATTAATAGATCCAATGATTCCAGGAATATTGGAAAGCACTGCATTACTGTCGATTTAAAAGTCCAAAGCTATATTTTTCTTAATTTAATATTGTATAACATGTCATTTATTTTTTTTTTTCAATGTCATCCTTTTTTTAGACATTTGTCTAATATACTTAACTAATATAAATATTACATAAATCGTTCATGTAATCATTCATGTTTAAGATATTATAATTATTTATAATATATTGATATATTTAAAATACAAATTGTACATTTTATCTTTTATGATAAAACTATACAATAAATGTGTCCTTAATAAAAATATCGTAAACATACACATACTTGAGATTTATGTATAAAATATTATATACTTGTGACATATGTCATTGACGCTACAGTAAAACCATAAAACTGCAAAATTACCGAGTTTTTCATCCAAATTTATTTTTGTAATTATATATACATATATATTCGTATTTTGTTTCATGTTTTTATCTTAAGTTTTAAAGATCTGAGATAAACAATATTCTTTTTTTTAAATTTAAAACAATCTTTTTCTCAGCTATGACATAATCAAGTAAAGTTCAAAAATTTTCAAAAATTAAATTTGGAGATACCCTGATTTTGAAATTTTGCTGTTTTACTATAACATCGACAATATATAAAAATTATTAAAAATATCTCATGGAATAATTAACTATTGAACATAGATCGACGCGTCATTATTAAATATATTGCTGTTTAATATAATTAATCTTATAGTACAAAACCATAATTAAATCTATTATGGCAAAATATTTAATATTATAGAGATTTTAAAATAGTTATTTGTTTAACAAATATAATTGTAATATAATATATTTCGTAATTTTAATATATCTCGTAATTTCAATATTTGAAATATTAGTTTCCTACATACATAAATTGGAATTATTGTCTAAACATTTAGAACATTTTCTTTATCATTAAAAGACAAAATTTGTTAAATGCATATAATATTCGAAATAAAAATTTCTTTTCTCTAATAATTTATCAAGCAAATATATATGATGGC
The DNA here is from genome assembly GCF_003651465.1 of Formica exsecta. NCBI lineage: Eukaryota > Metazoa > Arthropoda > Insecta > Hymenoptera > Formicidae > Formica > Formica exsecta. Next base: position 556,060 of record NW_021850624.1, read on the forward strand.
ATGTAGAATATACTGTGTTCTCAAAAATATATGAGTGGTTTATGTAACTATTTGATTAACAATCTCACAAATATCTTGTGAATAATTGAGACAATACACATATATTATGGTACAAGTACAAAATAAGAACTTATTAATGACACATAATAATACATATATAATCATAATATTAATTAATCTTATTGCAATAAATGCATGAAAATATAAAGACATTACTTTAAGTACTTACTGAAACAATATTAATATAGAAATATTTTGATATATATATTCTTTGATATACGTCTCACATAAGACAACACATTGTCAGGTATACTATTTTCTTTATTTACACCCACACACCGTGTGGGTTTTTGCTTGTGGGCACTGCGGTTTCCAATTGTCTTGGTGATCCTATCATTTTACGGGTACTTCCAGGCTTATGGGAACCTAACAATTAAGTAAGTGTATTTATTAGACATTACATGAAATTTTTTTTAATATATGTGCAAAATATATATAGATAAATACCTTCCAATAACGGTTTGACTTGTTCATCTGAACATGCAACAGCTAAACTTTGCAAATTCGCCTCTTTCATGTCAGCTACCAATCTCTCTACTTGCAATTTTTTTTCAACAATGGCTGCCTCCAAGTTAACTACTTCTATTTTTAAAGAATCTGCATGTTGTGAGGCTAACTCAGTTGCACGTTTAGCCTGTTCTACTTCATTTTGTAAATGTTCCACTTCGCTAATTATTTTCCGTTCCATAATTTGCCGCTCATCTGTTTCACGATTTATATTATGTTGCTCCATTGCAAGTTCTTCCATAACTAGCCTATAATTGTATGGTTCTTATTTCAATAATGTTTTATATCACAATATCAATAAAATATCTTTGCATTAGTATTAGAATGCATTGATGACATATATATAAATAACAATTTTTGTAATTCTATCAAATAAGTAACTTGCATTTACCTAATTTTATTTTTACATTGAAGCAATTCTGTTTCGCAATTGGCGAGTTTTGATCTAAGCAATGTTATTTCCGATTTCAATGTTTTTTCTTGCTGTCTAACTATTTCGCTTTCTTCTTCTACATGAGTTAGTTCTTTAAGCTAATGAAAACAAACATGAATTAATAAATCATAACTAATTTTAATATCATAATGTATGATAATTAAACGCGCAAAGAAAGTAAAAATTATTATACCTGTTCTTCGATAATACGACCAGTGGATTCAATGCGAGTCATTTCTTGGGAAATATAATCCATTTGATGCATTTGTTCCCTGTTCTTTGTTTCCCAATATAATATCTCTGCATCAAACTAAAATGAATGAATAATTTATTGTTCATCTATTTAAATAAATTAATCGAATCAAGCATGAAAGCAAATAATTATTATTGAAAAAAGAAAAGAATTTGATTATATTAATTATAAGGAGATATAATATCTTACTTTTGTGAGATCAGCTTGTTGAGCGTTAATAGTGTCTCGCTGCTTATTGACTAGTCTTAAGAGTTCAACATATCGTTGAGTATAAGCAACAGTTGCTATATTTTGTGCTGTCGCAGGGAGTGGATTAACAGATTGTGTGGGTACTTTTGTATCTTGGAATTCCTACAAAAATTATATATTACAAATCTGTAATCTTATATATATTATTCCATCAAATATAATCATAGTAAAGACAAAACCTGAATAAGATTTCTTTTTAATTTTATGGAATTACTAGAGGATGGCTGATCGTCTTTGTGCACATGAGAACTTCCACTATGCACAAATTGCGATCTTCCAGGACTGTTTAAATTCGGTGGTGGTGGATCGCGATAAGGTGGTAAAGTTCGTAATGGCGGCGAAGCTGGACCTGGAGGCTCTCTGTAAGGGGGAACCTCGCGTATCTTTTTTTGTGTTGTGACTAAAAAAAGGATGGTAACATTACAATCATAAATAATAATATGGATATTAATTTTAATAATATAATTTTTATAAGAAAAACATTTTAATAAAATAATATATGTGTATGTGTGAAATGTATATATATTCAATATAAACCACAAACTACAATAAAATAATACTCACTTTCAGTATTAGTTCCTCGTGTAGGTGATTGAGGTTTTTGTATATTTTTTCGAACATTCAAATCCTTGCTTTTTAAATGTGGTGTAGGTTGAACTACAGCCACATTATTTTCCATTTGAATCTAAAATTTATGTAATATATATATTCGCATACTTGTATAGGTGATTTATATATATATATATATGTCTCTTATTTTTATTTAAATGTATTCATTTAAGTATATATTTACCTCTGTATTGCCTTCTGTAATATCTCCATGAAACCCACTAAATGTAAGTGATTTTCTAGTATCTCGGTTCCTTTCCAATCCTCCTTGCATATCATCAAAATCTGAACTTTGTGTGGTTAATATATTTTTGGTATCATCTTGCACAGTAGTAGTGCCTGTTCCATGTTCAGGTAACGAAATTGGTAATCCGTTTGCACGTGATGCATATGTTAATCGAGATGGTAATGCACTCGTTTTGTTATTTTCTGATGTGGAACGTCTCAAAATTAGTTGAACTTCCGAGGAATATTCACCCCATTTCATCAAAATCTATACAAACACATGATACATGTCAATTTTATTATTCTCTCTCTTCATATATATAATTATATTAATATAATCTCTATATATCAAAGTTTCCATTTAATTAATTGAATTATGAAATATAAGTTCATGATACATGTATATGTGATGTATGAAATATGTCTGACCTTAAGAGGATTTTCATAAGGAGCCAACAAACGTTCATTAGTTCGCCAACGCTCTACCAAAGTGAATCTACCTGTTTGAGCTGTAGCATGAGCAAGCGCATACACCACATCCTACAATTAAAATGTCATCAGTAGCAGCTTTTAGAAATAAGCATAAATGATTTTCAGAAGGAGAATGAAGCAAACATGATTCTTAAATAATAATAAATATGTTGTGAAAATTATACATATGGTTGTAATATTTCAAGTTATTTTATGATAAGACATAGCTGATATAAAACATGTATGTAAACCAATACCCTAATAATGTGATTCATAATACATACTTGACAAGTAGTACTCTCAGTAACACCGCATACAATACGTTGTATTCCCTCCACCCACACTTTCAGCTCCATCACGTTAGCAAAACGGAAGTTGAAGCTTAATTCTTTGCATCGCAAAATCAGCACTCACAGAGAAATATAAAAAGCTGTCTTTATTTCTGTACACTGCTATTCTAACCTCGCATATTTCGATAAAATTTAATGTCGAACGAAGCCAATCAGTTTATTTCGATATACGACCGTTACCATCGAAGGTAGAACGAGTACGACAAATTTAACATCCGCTTTTCGCTAAGAGGATTAAATTTCTCTCTGGCTTGCTTGTAATATGTAATTATTGAAATGACAGATGCGCTACTATGGCGACATAACATACTATTGCATGTGTGTCGTGTGTATATGTACATACTGATAACTGATACATACATCCAAATCAACGCAGTAATAATTGGCAATGTCGAATGTAATGCAAATGCAATACACACACAAAACTATTGTTTGCCTTTTTTAAAAATTTATAAAATATTTTTTTCAATTAAATTATTATTTTCTTTTTATACTTCTCTTGAAATTACATTACTTATACTTGACGAAAATGTAAAAAGCTATAATTGTTTTATTATTTTAATTAAAATAATCATATATAATAATCATTAAAATACTTTAAATAAAGATTATACAGAAAGCTTTTCAGTAAGAAAACATAGATAGACACAATGTCACGCAATTGGCTATAAAATATAGATTTTTAAAAATTCCGAAAATTTTTATATTTGATAAGCAATCATATGGCATTGTGTTTGTGTATTTCTCTGGAAAGATCTCATAGTTAGAATAAAACAATTATGTATTAATTTAGTAATGCAAGATTTTCGTTTTTGATTATTACATCTGGATATATAAAAAAACCACATATTACATTAAAAAAAACATCTAATAAAAAAATTTATAATTTTACCAATAATTTCAATGTATTCTCCTTTTCTTTTTCATAAACACAACTATTAAAAAATTCACTTGCTATATTTTATAGGTTAAAACAAATTTGCAGTTTTCGATATGAAAGAAAATAATACAATATTATTATCCGTTACAGGAAAGTTTTATTTTTATACAGAAAAAAATTTTTATTTCTTGGCTTTCTTGTCTTTAGCAACTTTTGTCACTTCATCAGGATTTTCTGAAGCATCCTTAACACGCTTTGCACGAATGCCAACTAATCGTGCATCTGCTCTTGCCTTACGAAGGGTTACATATGCTGAGAATTTAGTTTCCTCCTCAGTAATAGGACGAGCCTTTGCCTTAGCAGGTGCTTGATGACGTATCGGCATAGGATCTCCCTTGATTTGGACTGCTAGTTTCCTCTCCTCTTCAGTTGCATCACCCTTCTTAGGCTACAATTAAAGAAAAAGAAAATATAAATATATAATTTGTACATATAAAAACACAATTTATATACATATAGCAAATCAAACTATGTAAATATGTATTCTTAAATATTAAAATAATATACTAGTTACTATTAAAAAACTTTTCTATTAACATTAATAAAGTAAATTATCACATAAAATTACATACTTTCTTTTCATTTGTTGGGAAGAGAATCAATTTAGATTTATACTCCTTTAAACGTTGAGCATTTGTTTGTAAAGACTCGATAGATTTATTGCGACGACGGGGGTCAACTGCAATGCCAATTGTTTTGGCAAATCTCCTGTTTAGACCACTAGCTTTCAATTCAGTCAATGTGAAACCTTTACCAGCACGAACTTTAGTATGGTAACGGAATGTCGGGCAATGTACAACAGGTCTCAAAAGATTTACAGGCCTAAAAAATAATTAATGATATTTAATTCTAAAAAATTGTAAAATTTTAATTATATATGTATAATTACAAAGAAGAATCTCACATACAGATCTAGAAATAATTTAATTATAAATGTAGCAAAAAATATGTCATGTATATACATACCTGGGTGCGAGAGCTCGTGCTTTCTTGACACGTTTTTGCTTACGACGAATTTTTCTCGCTGGCTGGTTAAACCAAGTCCTTACATATCGTTGCCAATCCTTGTGGAAATGGCCATTTGGAATCATATTATTTCCCTTACCCATGGTGAATGTTTATAGTATCTGTAATAATATATATAATAAAAATAATTAATATTAAACTCCATACAGAATTGTACAATTTCGTTATGATATAAGAGGTTAGTATTTGCAGTATGTTATAAGAGTTTACAATAATTACGACGTGTATATATAAACAACAAATATTTGTTGAGAATATTTGATATTGATAGATTCATTAAGTTTTTCATGATGACAAAAAATAGAAATAAAATATGTTACAAAATAAGAAACAAATGTTAACAGAAATCGATCTAGATTCTAACCTCTCTAATGTAAACTAAACACAAATTGAAAAAATAATTATGTTCTTATATAAAATTACATATATAAGGCAAAAATGATTAGAAACATAAAAAGTTATGTGTTTTTATTGTTATACACTTCACGTAAAATATAGGATGTTGATACTTTACATTGATCTAAAATTCTATGACACGATTCACTCACCGACTTATCGACGCGAAAACGGAAAAGGAGTTTGGGGAAAGCCGGAAGTGACACTTTTGGAAACTACATTTTCTTTTACATGGAAACGATATTTTTCGACACATTTCTCTGCAATAATAATTAAATTATTAATAATATTCAAGTATATTTAATGTTACAAAACGACAGAATACATGTAATTTATAATAATTTATAAACAGTAGTTTATCTAGAGCTGTATAAGAAAAATGGCAGCGTACATGGTATAATAATATGTACATTTTTGAATATGATATAATAAGTGTATTATTTCGTATCACTTTGTTTATACGGAAAGAATCACATTCTATAATGGTGCAAAATATGTCGCGTTCCCTGAAAATAATGTCTCGATATGAGATACGAAGATTTTGCAGTAATAATCTTCATCGGCGAACGTCTCCTGCAGTGGATATATTATCGGTATAAACCTTTTTATTTATATATTTATTGTTTATTTTGTACAAAGTGTTTAAATAACAAATTTACAAATACACGTCCATAATAATTATGCCATAGTTTTGGCTTTATTTTGTTTGCGTATTCGCAAACCAAGTACAATACACTCATATATAACTGCATTCCATGCGAAATATACTCAAATATTACATATATATATATAAAATAGAAATTAAAATGTATTAGTAAAATGTTGTATATTCATCTTTGAAGATTGTTATATTATTTATCCAACAATTTACTGATTTTTAGCATGCAGAATGCACATTGCCAGTGAAGCAAAAAATAGAAGGTTATTGGAGAAATAAAGTTAATTCTTACAAATGCATTACTAACGATGACATAAAAGAAAAATTTTATGTTCTTTCTATGTTTCCATACCCATCCGGTGCTTTACATATGGGTCATGTTAGAGTTTATACAATAAGTGATGTTTTAGCTCGGTTTTATAGACTCAAAGGTAGGTAGCTTTTGTACAAGAAATATATTTTATTATGTAAAATTTATATCCCATATTAGAGAAAGATAAATTTTTGGAATATATTTTACAAGACATAATTTTTTCAGATGTTAAATTACAAGTATCAACTAAAATAATTAAATTAATAAATCTTATCAGGTAAAAATGTGATTCATCCTATGGGTTGGGATGCCTTTGGATTACCAGCAGAAAATGCTGCTATCGAAAGAAAAATTGATCCTGCTGTATGGACAAGTGAAAATATAAAGACAATGCATAACCAATTGAGAAAGCTGAATTACTCTTTTGATTGGGAGAGAGAATTTGCAACTTGTGATGCTGATTATTATAAATGGACACAGGAGCTGTTTCTGAAATTGTTTGATAAAGGTTTGGCCTATCAAAAGAAAGCTTATGTTAATTGGGATCCTATTGATCAGACTGTATTAGCTGAAGAACAAGTAGACCTGAATCAGCGATCTTGGAGATCTGGTGCAATCGTGGAAAAAAAATTATTAAATCAATGGTTTATTAAAACGACAGCTTTTGCAAAGTAAGTTTAAAAGCCAAACTTTTTATTATATGTGATGTTTTTTAAAATCAATTTGATTTTACTCTTGACTATGTGTTACAGATCATTGAGGGAGGGTTTAGATGACCCAAGCTTGAAAGAATGGAAAGATATCATAAAGTTACAAAAGCACTGGATAGGTGATTGCAACGGCATTAATATCGATTTTAAACTGATATCCGAAATTCCAGACTTTCCAGAGACAATAAATTTATGGACCGATATGCCAGAATTTATAGAGTATGCAAAGTTTGTTGCTATATCTCCTGAAAGTATATTACATCGTGAAGAACATACGTATGATATAGATGTTGGGATAAAAGGTTTAAATGCAAAAATAATAAATCCATTTTCTGGTGAAGAGTTGCCAATTTTTATCACCGATAAAGTGGTTTACCCACCATGGAGAGATACCCGCTTGGGTATACCTTCGGCGTCAATGGACGATTTAAATTTTTCGGAGTTAGTTGGAATACCATTTACGCGGCATTCGATACGTAATTATGAACAGCAACAACAAAAGATATGCGAAATATTCCAGAAAGCTAGAGAATGGAGAATAGGCGGATATTCAGTAAGCTCGAGATTACAAGATTGGTTAATCTCTAGACAAAGATATTGGGGTACACCTATACCTATTATTCATTGTACGAATTGTGGTATTCAACCAGTACCTCGCGATCAACTTCCTGTGACATTACCAAAGATAATACACTCATCGTCGAATAAAGGATTTTCCATTCATGATGCAAAAGATTGGTTGCAGACAGAATGTCCCAAGTGTGGAGGAAAGGCGACTAGGGAAGCCGATACTATGGACACATTTGTAGATAGCAGTTGGTACTTTTTAAGATTTATAGATCCCAAAAATACAAAGGAGATGTTTGCGATAGAAAAAGTTAAGGAAGCTTTTCCCGTGGATCTTTATATAGGTGGAAAAGAACATGGTACAATAGTAATAGTTCTCTTAAACATTAAACTTGAACACATTTATATTCCAACTTAATATCTATAAATTTTATGTTTCAGCTGTGCTTCACTTATATTATGCCAGGTTTATGAGCCACTTCTTACATTCGGAAGGTCTTATACCATGCCGAGAACCATTTAAACAGCTTCTTGTGCAAGGGGTAGTAATGGGTAAAACATATAAAACTAAAAATACTGGCAAATATGTGGCAGGAGATGAGATAATTAAGGAAGAAGACCAATATAAAACAAAGTCTGGAGAACTTGTCTTTATGAACTGGGAAAAGATGTCAAAATCAAAACACAATGGAGTTGAACCTTTTAGCTTATTATACAAATATGGAATAGATACAACTAGATTATTAATATTGGCTGATGTTGCACCAACATCTACTAGGAATTGGTCGGAAGATAGTAAATATCTTAAAAATCAACTACCTATATCAGCAATTTTATGGGATAATATATGACAATTAATATATTAGAAGATTAATATATTTATTCATATAATATTGCAGCTATTCCTGGTATAAAAAATTGGCAAAATCGCATTTGGAGTAGTGTTAAACAATTTAAAAGTGAACGTGACAATATGTCTTTGGAAGAACTTCAAAGTGAACCTACTAATCCTAAATATGTTGAACACAATGCATATATGTTTGACAGTCGAAATTATTTTCTCAAAAATGTCACATATAACATAGTAAAATCACAACAGCTTAGTATAGCAATATCTAGAATGCAAGGTCTTACAAACAGGTAAATAATTAAATATCCAGTAATTCTCTTTCTCTGTGTAATTCTAATATTTTAATGTACACTGAATAAAATTTTGAATCTATAATTACAGTTTGCGAAAAGTTAATGTAGAGTGTTTGAGAAAAAGTCGCGAATATGAACGAGCGTTAGCTGTTCAAATTATAATGCTTGCCCCATTTGCTCCACATTTTGCCTCCGAGCTATGGGCTACTTTTTGTTCTGTGAAACATCATCTTATAGATAATAACGAAGTAAGTTTGGACAAAGATGTGCTCGAACAAAAATGGCCAGACATTGATATGGATTATAAACTTGTACTGAATGTTTATGTAAGTATATATATCCTTATATTTATATATTCTAGTATTGAAAACATTAATATATGTAACATGAGAATATTCGTAAAACTTTGCACATAGAGTTGCTTGTAATAAATTTTTGTGTTTCTGTTTTAAATTTTATTTTAAAAATTTGATATATATTTACATTATAATATATTTTTAGATGAACAAAAGACAATTTTTAAAATTGAAATTTCCTCGACATATATTGGACAAAATGACAGCAGAAATGGCATTAGAAGACGTGATCCTTCATCCACATTATAAAAAGATTTCTGATGATAAAAATATTGTAGATATCAATCTTCAATCAGAGAAAGGCTGCGATGCATCATTGTATATAACCATGGAAGAACAGAAAAAAGATATTAGGAATACTGTTGCTACAGATTGAAGATAAACCACATAATACTTTTTTTTTTTAATATATATAAAATATTAATCAAAAATTGTATTATAAAAATTAAAAATATTTATTATATAAAATTTGTTTTAACTAAAAATATTCATGACAACTTTTTTGCTTGCCTATACCTGATATCATATTCTCCTATGTATCCGTTATGTGGTATAGTTTTTAAAAATTCTATATAATCATCCGGAAGATTATTTTCGTGAGCCCCTTTCAATATCGTATCTCTATATAATCAAGATAAAAATTTTAATAAGCGTTAAAGATATAAATTTTTTAAATTATAAATACATACAGATATAATGGTGAAGGTCTTCTATCTATTGAAAGATCTGCTGGCTTTATATATTCCTTTGGATTATTACACTGTTGGTATACTCTAGAGTTTAAAGTTGTACCATTTAAAGTTTCAACATTCACCGACATTACATGATATATATTATCCTGAACACCTTCTTGACAATCTAATGTAGATAAGTTACACTTATCTAATTCCCAGACCACACCCCATACAACTGAATTTTTTGTTTCCACAATTGTTGCTGATGCACCACACCATCGTTGAGAATATCTTTGAAAATCTAACCTGAAATTCTAATAAAAACATATACATGTATTATATTTATAATAAATGTAATGTAACAAATATAAATTACAAATTTAAAATAAAGTGGTATTCAAGCTTTCTAGTTCATTTAAAGATTGAAAAAATTTTTAAATCTTTTGTAATTTTTACAATAAAAATTACCACAAATATTTTTATAAAGTTCTGTAAAGATAATCTTATATTTTATATATAAATATAGTGTTTTTTATTATTAAATCTGCCAATAATTTTTCATAGTCATATATCATATATAAAAATCAATATATACACATAAACTTAGAAATATAAAACAAATAGAATAAGGATTATATATCTCTTTTTTTCTAATTATACCTTTATATAACCAATGTCTTTCATTACTGCAGTTGGATTGTTTAAGTGTATTCTTTTAGCAAGTAAATTACTTCCATAAGCAAAATATAAAAATGTAGAAGACATTTTACAAAAATATTTATTCAATTTGTAAATTTTTGGTGCACAAAGTGGTTCACACTACCCCGCATCCAATCGTATACAATTATACTTTGTCATTTAAAATGAATCGTGGCAACATATATTGTACTATATATATATATATGCGTATATGAAATGTGTATCTGCAGGTGATAAGATATCTTGTATATACAATGATTGCTAAAAATAAAACTTTGCGATTAAAGATAAGTATTTAAAGCAACTGCTTAATTTTCCTTGCACATCTTTCATTGTATATTGATATTTTCTGATTTCTATTATGATGATCTATCACATCGCAATTTCAGAGATTGATTTGACGCGCGCTTTGATACGAGCTGATTGCATATGGCGACGAATGATCGAAGAAGTGTATGTCTGTTTTTGTGAAGCTTTTCGTTGTTTCGTCCAGTTTCATTGTTTTGTGCGGATCATACATCTCGACGAATCCGAAGCAGCGGTATGTGTTATCATGAATTGGGCGATTTCGATGATTTGCAAAATGATGCTGTTAAGATAACGGCAATCTCTTTCTATAACCTTGTAAAATTGTAAAGAAAAGTGCTGCGAGCAGATATATGCACTCGCTGCTTCATGTGTCAGTTTATAATCGTTTATTACTTGGCTTTTTCCCGGTTACACTTGCGTATTTGATAATGCGTTTCTCTCGCGTTATCGGGAAAATATCATTCTCCAGATTTCTTTTCTCTTTATTTTTGTTTCCTCTTGAATAAAGAAATGTTTGTTGTGGCGCGAAAAATTACGAGATTATTCAGATACGTAATCACATAATTTCATCTTTCAATTATTTTCTAACTGAATAGTTTGAAAAGCGCATGCGATAACAATGTGCTTATAAATTAAAATTCTTTTAGAATTTTTATATATTTTGTTCTAATAATAAAAATCCTAATAAATATATGATGATTTATTAAGTCATAAATATATCTAGAATTGATATCTTATGCTATATGCTAATACAATTTTGTATAAAATTTATTTCAGTAATATATTCATTGAATTAGCATTTTAAATGAAAGGATACGATTATTTTATCATATTATTGCATAGATAAATATCTGTATATAAAACATGTGAAAAGAATATCAATAATGAATGTGATTGATAATCATCATATATTTACTATACTTTTACAATTAAATACAATATGATTATCTGATCTATATAATATTAAACTTATATATTTTATGTTGCAGATATGCCACCAACAAAAAAGACCGATCTAGACAAGTTAGCATGGGCATGGACAGAATGTATTAGTCCAGAACAGATTGAAAAAATACACTTAGAAACTGCATATAGGATTGGATTAAAAAATTGTAAAAATTGCAAGTAAGTCAAGAATGATTCTTTATGTGTAAACACGATGCATTAATTGTATTATAATACTAGTATTATTGTAAATATGTATCCTAATTAGAGCACATTATGTTGCTGTTTCAGACGTAATTGTGCCAATAATCCTCAATGTCTAACAGGTTTAGGAGAAGAAAAATATATGAAATCACAACCAGCCGAGATAGTGTCTTTAGAAAGTTCTCTATCTGAGCTACGTGATCCAACCCAATATGTTGGTTTAAAAAATCTTGGTGCTACTTGCTATGTCAATAGTTTAATCCAAATGTGGTTTCATAACGAAGATATGAGGTGTGTAATGTATATTATATAAAACTGAAATTTTGTGTATATGTGTGTGTGTGTGTCTTAATAAATTTAATTGTAATACACAGGAGAATAATATACAAATGGGATATTACGGAAGATCCAGAGGAGAAGGAGACATCGTACCAGACTAAGAAGACAGGACTACCTTACCATCCAGTTACTGCAGTTGGCCAATTGCAATATATTTTTGCAATGATGCACTTCGGAAATCGGAGTCTTCTTGATCCAATGAATCTCGCTGTCGCATTATCCCTGGATACCAGAACACAGCAGGATGCTCAGGAATTCTCCAAGCTGCTACTGTGCCATATTGAAGGAAAGCTACAGCAAAACTCAGACCTGAAGCGGATGCTGCAGAGGCTGACCCAGGGAAAATACAGCTATATCAATTGGTGGGTTTTCTGAAGTGGAAAACAAATGAGAATTGTCCTAAACGATGATGATGCCGATGAATCTTGACGATGAAAACATGGTAGGACACGTTGTTCGCTACGGTGACTGGCGCGACCAACTGATTTGGCAGAGAGAAATGACTTCTTAGTAGATAATTAGAATTTTGTGTTTGATGCAGTTGTTCAACGTGCGGCACCGAGTATCCAACATCCACCACATTCTACGAATTGGATTTACAACTGGCGGCAACTTTGAAGGAAGCGATAGACAAGTATTTATCAGAAGAACAGCTGACGGGTGCGAATCAATATCATTGCGTCACTTGCAACGACAAAAAGGATGCCAGACGATTCATACGATTGGAGTCTCTTCCAGAAACTTTAAACATTCAACTAATGCGTTTCGTTTTTCATAGGTAAGTTTTGGACTTTACGACAAATAAAAATCTTTATTTGCTAAATATAGTAGCACAATTTTCTATGACAGAGATTCCGGTCAAAAAAAGAAGTTAAATTCATACATTCAGTTTCCTGAAGATCTCGATATGTCGGAGTATGTTAGGTGCCAACCTCAAACTCATTTATACAATCTTGTTGCGGTATTGAGCCATAAAGGTCCGTCTGCTCATTCTGGACATTACATTGCAAATATATGTAATTCAAGTGGGGAGTGGTACCAGTTTAGTGATGATAAAGTAGAAAAAATGCAGAATAAACGGATTGAGGATGGCGTAAATGGTAATTAAATATTATGCAATTTAAAAGAAATCAATAAGTTCTGATGCCATGAAAAGATAGAGAAGTCAGATATTTTTTTTTTCTTTTTGTATAGATAATGTGAAACCAATGAAACGTGGACGCGTTCCGAAAGGATTTCTCTCATCCAATACAGCTTATATGTTGGTTTATAAAAAGTCAACTACAAATTGCCAAATAAATGCTATGAAGAAAATAAAATTGAAGAAACCTGATGTCGAGTCGAATGTCTCTGATGAATCTGTTTACTTAGAAAGACTTACAGTTAAAGATAAACCAGATATTTTGGATGAAACAAAACAGAAAGACAACATTGAAAATGTACCGTTATTTCAAGAAGAAAGTTCTGAAAAGATATTAAACTCAGAGAATAAAATAGAAATGCATAAGACTGTGGTATCTCAAAAGACTGATATGCTTACTATGGATAAAATTGAACTTTTTGTATAGATAATGTGAAACCAATGAAACGTGGACGCGTTCCGAAAGGATTTCTCTCATCCAATACAGCTTATATGTTGGTTTATAAAAAGTCAACTACAAATTGCCAAATAAATGCTATGAAGAAAATAAAATTGAAGAAACCTGATGTCGAGTCGAATGTCTCTGATGAATCTGTTTACTTAGAAAGACTTACAGTTAAAGATAAACCAGATATTTTGGATGAAACAAAACAGAAAGACAACATTGAAAATGTACCGTTATTTCAAGAAGAAAGTTCTGAAAAGATATTAAACTCAGAGAATAAAATAGAAATGCATAAGACTGTGGTATCTCAAAAGACTGATATGCTTACTATGGATAAAATTGAAACTATAGAAACTGTTGTTAATGCAAATGGATATAAAGACAAACCTAATTCTGCCTCACAACAAATAGAGAATAAGGTTGAATGCTTAAAACAGCCAGTGGTAAAAGTTATTAAACTCGATTATAAACGATTGAATGGTGCTGCACACAGAGCTATGAGTTGTGGAGAACGAGATTTTTACGAAGAAGTAACTTTCTTAAAAATAAATTTTTTAGATATGTGCTCTAGTATATTGTAATATTTTTGATTAAATAAATACATTTTCATGTCTACAGATGGAATTTGAGAATTGGCAAGTAAGTAACACAATGCGTGAACTTGTCAGGCAAGAAAATGTTAAACATGAATTGAGTTTGTTAGCAGCGCAACAAGAAAAGGTAAAGAAATATAATAATATAGAAATAGTTTAGGATTAGTAAGTTATTTTATGCTCATTATTACATTATTTGTTTTCTTTTTCAGCAAAAAGAAATTGAAGATCAAAATTCCAAACGGCAACTCGTGATAGATATATACAACATAATTCAATCAACAACATTTTGGGATGAATATTATTGGATACCAACTGATTGGTTGTCGAAATGGTTGAATGGACATTCCATTACAGACAGTGTTCCTCCGATCGATAATTCCATTCTAATGTGCTCGCACTATCGACTTGACCCACTGAAAGTTGGTCGTGCGAAATGCATACCAGCAGAAGTTGCCCAAATACTTTATGATAAATATCGAGGAGGCCCACGATTAGATCAAACATCTTTATGCGAAATTTGCGTAAAAAGACGATGCAAATTATTGCGTTTTAAATTAACACTGGAACGAGATTATAAAGAAGTCAGTGAGCTAATTCGCACATTTAAAGAACCGTAAGTATTAATTGAATATTCTTTACAGTTTGTCATAGTAAAAAAAGATAATGATAATAACATTAATGTTCATAATAATTATATCATAATATTTATATTGTTTTAGTTCTGAGACGAGCTATATAATTGGTACTGATTCATTACGATCATGGCGAAGATTAGCTATGGAAACATTTCAAGAAGACATAGATGATTGTCAGGATGTTCCACAGGAGGAGAATAAAAATATGGACAAAGATAGCAATGACTGCCCGAAAGAAGTTGAGGAAAACGAAGAAAGTGAAATTATTATAAACTTCAATGAAGATCTACTCTGTGAACATAATTCTCTTAAAACGGCAGACTCTAGTAGGAAAGTGATACCTCAAGAGGCCTGGTCGATTCTTCGAAAATATTTTCCGGATTCGAAAGAATACGCTATTGGATCGTCATCCTGTTCAATCTGTGAAGTTTGTAAAATTTTATTTTTGTGAAACAAACTATTAAAATAATTATCTTAAATATATCTGAATTATGTTTGTTGATGTTTCAGGAGAAAATGGAAAACGCACAAAAAGCAAAAAAAGATGACAAGATAAAGGCGAAGCAGCAAAAAGACGAACTCAGCGACTTTTATTACGGAAGGAATAGAAATGAAATTTTGAAATGCAGCGATCCAACCAAGTTATTCTACATCGTGGAGAAAGGCTTTTTGGATAGTTGGCGTTCCTTCATTCGGTGAGTACCTAAATTATATAATTTATATTGACATAATGAAAACCATATAATGAGAAGGTTCGTAATTGCATTTTTTGGGCAAAATTATGCAATAGTCTTGCCCATAGTTGACTGAAACGCAGAAAAGTTTATTGCTTAAAAAAAAAAAAAAGGAATTTTATGTACATATGTCACATATACAATATAGTTTCGGATTCAGACAATTCTACTTTCAGATAAAAAGATTTTGGTTATTTAAAGTCTTACTAAAAATTTACAATATAATACTTTTTCCCCCATCGATATCTCTTTTATTGAATGTTAGTAATTTTCATAGTAAATTATGTTAGTAATTTTCACAGTAAATTATGTTAGTAATTTTCACAGTAAATTGTCCTTGTCGGTAATTAACTATATATGAATCTCTACGTGCATTCGTGTGGTGTCATTAAGATGACACTAGTTGTCTCAAAAATCTCGTACATCGACGCACAATTTTAATTTTCTCCCATTTCCCGCCATTCCCCGCCAAAGAAAAGACGTTGATACACGGCAACAATTATCTCGGCGCATTTAGAGTAGCATCAGTGAATAAAATATACGGTAAGATATATTATTTACTAAAATTTAGATGCTCGAAAGAAAGATGTTAATCATAAATAACACAGATCGTCATTAAAGTAAAAATACAGCTAACGAAAGGATTAATAACCTTTTGTGCACTCGAAAGACGCCTTAATGGCGCTATTAAAAAAGCGTTCTTCGAATGCAAAGATAACATAAAGATAAATTTATTATTTCTGAATTTAATATTAATATGATTATAAAATATCTAAATGTTTTAAATTGCAGTTTAATTTGTTATACAATTATCTACTTTTAATTAAACATCAATTTTTGGGCATAAAATTAGTATTAGATTTTTGCTCTATCTATCTATACGATTGCGAGAAATGAAGGCAAATTCTCGTTCTTGAACTCGTCAACCTCGATGGTCAAAACTGGTTGTCGTAAATGCGAAAAGGGACGGTGAACGGGAGGATAGATATCCGGGATGTATTAACGAGCTTTTCCTAATTATGAGAAAAAACTGGACCGCGCGATTAAGCTGGGCGGCGGTGGGTTCTCTCCTCTTGCTCGTGTGGGTGCGGAGGAAGACCTGCACGGGGAAACTAATTGAAACCGCTTAACGACCCGCCGGCAAATGATACATCGACCCCGACGAAGGGCCACCGGTGTCTTAATATCGTTTCGTCTTCTTCCACGGTCAAGACCGTAAATGCAATTTGGACTCTCGCTCGATCTTCTTCGAGTTTCTACTTTTCTGGTATCTATTCCTCCCCCTCCCCCTTTTCCCTAATCTACACACTTCGTGTCGAAAAACATATGG
>NW_021850624.1:573751-578004 GCF_003651465.1 Formica exsecta
TATATATATATATATGTTAAGAAAGAATGAATTTCAGCTTTTTTCTTTCTTTCTATCCGTTGTTAATCAAATGCCGACAAATTTAATATATTAAGCCGTCACACATATTTCATATATGCATGATAATATATAAACTTTAAAATTTTTTATTTTATTTTGCACGAACTTTTGCAGATTTTTTAGCTTTATGATTAAATCGATTATCGATTTAATCATAAAGCTAATATATAAGTTGAACGCAATAATAATTTCATCTTGAACTAAAATTTGTTCTGACGATAGTAGATGTTATACGAATCTCCCTGTTATAACCTTTTTTTTAAATCATGAAACGAGATTTTAAAAAATTAGACATCACATTTTATGTCCTTTTTTTAACAAAAAAATGTTTTGTCTATATATATGTAATATTAGTAGATTTAGTAACGAATTTGTGTTTGAACACGATCTCATGAATACGAGTGAGATCTTTCTGACAATGAAAAAAGATCTTTTAACATCCAGGACGGCATTATCTGTGAACGCTCTCATATTATACATTCTCTCGTGCAGTACGACACGCTAGCTGGACACTTTGGATTGACAGATTCAAATTCGCCGGGGCTTAAATCTCGTGGATTCAGCGGTGTGTGAGCTAAACTGGGATCAACCCTTCTCGCGGATTACACGTTTGTCGTGTCATACGCGATTTTTTTGGTGTACTGTAGGGGTATGAAAATCTCGAAATAAGTGCTCGAATTCCCATATTAAACAAGCAATTATAAGCAACAAGGAGGATATACTACAGCCTTTCTGTGTGATTTATATATATATAAAATGTTACATTTTCACATAATGCATATTATTACTTTTTAACAGAGTGTCTTTAAAATAGCAGATAATAATGAAATTATCATTGATTGCATTTATAGTTCGAAAGGTACGCGGAAAAAACAATAATTTGCAACTTTGTCCCATTTCTTGAGATTGCTAGTGTCCATGATCCATTATCGAGAATTTGCTATTAACCGAGGGAGAGAAAATGTGAAAAATATTTTTCCGGACCGTTGGCATTGTCTTCGACCGACTCCTTTGTGACGTCGGTGATTAATTTTTCAGCAGGTCGGGCATGCCGCCGTTTTTTGCGCCACCACTGCCAGTAATCGTTCTTTGTATTTTTCGAACAAAACCCCCATAGTTCGTTGCTTCCATCACACATAGTTATATTATACAGTACGTGCATGGTGTGTAGTTTTTTTGCGAAGTACTCGGAATGCAAAATTACTCTTTATTACCATATCTCTTTTATTAAATTAAATTTTCTATATTCATATTATGTTTTAAAGAGAAATCAGCTGTTTGTGTTTATCGTTTCATCGCGCGTTATCAGTTTAAGCAGCTTCTCTGCTTCAATACATAGAAAGAAGCAATTTTTCAAAAAACGATTATTTTATAGTTTAAATATAATGGTGATTTTATTAAGTAAGTAATTGGTATGTAATAATATATGATTTTATTTTAAAAGAGCTTACACTTGAATTATGCTATGTATGATGTATAAATCGAAATATTGTGTTCTTATCTTTCAGAAGCATAGGAGCAATTAGCTTACTTTATCTTTCTCAATAAACAATGGATTGCTATTATCTCTTTATCGATAATTAGTTAAGTCTCGCTATAATCGAGCGCAATGGAAGCAATCGCACCCTTAGGAGAACAAATGGTGTTGAGGATTGCAATCTGTTTAACTAGCTTCAAACAAAGTCCCCCGCCAATCCGTCAACGTCGCTCGAATGGATTTTCGAAAGGATTAGGATTTGCATAAACGATCATTCAACTTCCGCTCGACGCCACTCGTCCTTTCTTTTGGCATGGATATTCCCCGACATTGGTGATTTAAAAATTTATGCTTGGGCAAGCCATTATATAGAAATGTTGAGTATATAAAATATACTCTGTTTTGTATATATGATATATAATATGTTTCATTATTCTTTGATGCATTTGAGCATGAAATTAATTACAAATCAATATAAGTATATATAGATATATTTAATTTTTTGTAACGTCTATTAATAATTTTATCTCTTTATAATAATAGTATTTAAAATTAAAATTATCATATAATAGTTACCAATGTTCAAAAATCTCTTTCAAATGATATTCAATTTATATCGGATGATTAATGATAAATTTTTTCACCTATAAAATTTTATTCGCGAAAAGTAGATTTATTTTTCATTCTTTGGATAAACATTGCACTACGAGTGCAATGTTTACTTTATCGTACCTTAACGCAAACTTCTTCATAATGTCGGCGCCCATCAGGCGTACGCGCTTTAAGCTGACTTCCGCACTTCGGTAAATAATTATTAATGATCATACTCGAGGAAAATGTGACCGCGATCTTGTTGACACCGCATTGTAACAGCGCGAACAATGGTGCCGTAGTTCTCGGAAGCGTGCGCCGCGAGGCTGACGTAGAAAGGAGGAGGAAGAGATCGGGGAGAAGGGCAGAGGCCATAATTAATAACTGGGAATTGATTAAGGTGCCAGATAAGTCCATGGAGCCGGTAGCTTGTGTCTCTCGTCTCTCCTCGTCTTTCTCGCAGCTTCGGACACCCTTCGGGCTGTCTCTCGCTGCGACGCGCGTTATGATATGATTAATAAATTTCAAGATAACGCCATCGTCCCCGTAGAGTCCCTAACATCGTCGTCGTCCCTCCGCGAAGGACCGATTTGCGGTCCCACTTACGGTCTCATAAATGACTAATTATTCTCGCCGTCCTCCGTCCAGGTCACCCGGTGGCCATTTACGTTGGCTATTCGACGTTCTAGAACGCAAATCTTACTCGCGCATAAATCTACCCAAAGAGTTTATTTTCTTCCGAGGTGTTATATGCCGCCTTTTTCGCACTCTTGTTCGTTGCTTCCGTGCTATGACAATCACAGTTAATTCGCTATTACGGAAAAGCGTGTCTGTCGTTTCGATAACTTGATGCAGCTCGATTTCCCTGTTCTCTCCAGCGAGGGGTGAAACGCCGAAGAAATTCCTACTATTTTGCGTACATTTGGCAGAAGGGTGCCCGTTGCTTCGAGACGAATGCAGCGAGAAAGAGAGAGAGAGAGAGAGCACAGCACGGGTGTGTGGGTGGGATGGGTGCTCGCGGAAGGAAAACTATAAATCATTCGACGAAACGAGCCACGTTAGAAAAAGAGGGGTGAGTCTTAGTATTGGAGGAGGGTGGCTCGTAGCATCGTCGTGCATCGACTCGCGAAATCCAACTACCCTTAAATAAATTGATTCATTGCAGGAGACCTCCGTGTTGCCACCATAAACTCGAACCGTCCTCGAGTTTCCCTTTCTTGTCCGATGATATTTCGCTAATTTTCGAGAAATAAAGTCTACCATCGGCGCGAGATCCCTTGAAGTTGATCGTACTGGGAAATTGATCGATTGCCACTTTATCCGTCTTTGATTTCTTCGATAAGTTCCCGAAAAAAAAAAATACGAGATTGAAATATATATATTGAAATCAATGGTATGCGAATATGCTATCGATTTATATTTATGTAAATTACACGAATTTAAAGGTTTAACGGCCGTTTAATTTATATTATTCTATATTATTTCCGTCGATAATTGGATTCGTACGCATATAAATGTACGCTCGGCGCGTGGAAAGAATTCTTTCGGAATCAGGATGTATCCTCCCTCTCTCTCTTTCTCTCCACCTCTATTCCTCATTCTCCCGGGGGTGGCCAGTGTCTCGGGGGCGGTCATATATCATCCACCCTTGAGGGTGGCCGCGGGGGTAGAAGCAAAAAATCTTACCGAGCAAAAACTATCATCAGTGCTTGGTAAAGCGAGCTGAACGTTTCGCCCGCTTCTCTTTCTCTCTCTCTTTCTCTTCCTTCCTTCTTTCCTCGCCATATTCTCTTCATCTAAGATCTACTCTAAGGTCGCTATTCTGCGTTTAATTCTTTCTAGTTTTCTATAAAGATGGTTAACAGCGGATTTATATATGAAGTGTTCGAGTTGACGCGTTTTTGTCAATTGGATACACTTTTATGTTCTTAAATATTTATTTTATACTTTTATCGATATATATTTCAAATTGTAATATACAGTATGTTTTACGAGTCTTTCGTAAAACTTGAGAAGTTATTTTCTGATTTGAAATCACTCATATTGTCTTTTTAAAAGGATTACAGCTATTTCAGATTTTTGGCAGTAATTATTGGATTTTTAATTGTTTGTATCTGCAAAAGCC
>NW_021850624.1:578459-592498 GCF_003651465.1 Formica exsecta
TATATATATATATATGTTAAGAAAGAATGAATTTCAGCTTTTTTCTTTCTTTCTATCCGTTGTTAATCAAATGCCGACAAATTTAATATATTAAGCCGTCACACATATTTCATATATGCATGATAATATATAAACTTTAAAATTTTTTATTTTATTTTGCACGAACTTTTGCAGATTTTTTAGCTTTATGATTAAATCGATTATCGATTTAATCATAAAGCTAATATATAAGTTGAACGCAATAATAATTTCATCTTGAACTAAAATTTGTTCTGACGATAGTAGATGTTATACGAATTCCTGTTATAACCTTTTTTTTTTAAATCATGAAACGAGATTTTAAAAAATTAGACATCACATTTTATGTCCTTTTTTTAACAAAAAAATGTTTTGTCTATATATATGTAATATTAGTAGATTTAGTAACGAATTTGTGTTTGAACACGATCTCATGAATACGAGTGAGATCTTTCTGACAATGAAAAAAGATCTTTTAACATCCAGGACGGCATTATCTGTGAACGCTCTCATATTATACATTCTCTCGTGCAGTACGACACGCTAGCTGGACACTTTGGATTGACAGATTCAAATTCGCCGGGGCTTAAATCTCGTGGATTCAGCGGTGTGTGAGCTAAACTGGGATCAACCCTTCTCGCGGATTACACGTTTGTCGTGTCATACGCGATTTTGGTGTACATATGTAGGGGTATGAAAATCTCGAAATAAGTGCTCGAATTCCCATATTAAACAAGCAATTATAAGCAACAAGGAGGATATACATACGCCTTTCTGTGTGATTTATATATATATAAAATGTTACATTTTCACATAATGCATATTATTACTTTTTAACAGAGTGTCTTTAAAATAGCAGATAATAATGAAATTATCATTGATTGCATTTATAGTTCGAAAGGTACGCGGAAAAAACAATAATTTGCAACTTTGTCCCATTTCTTGAGATTGCTAGTGTCCATGATCCATTATCGAGAATTTGCTATTAACCGAGGGAGAGAAAATGTGAAAAATATTTTTCCGGACCGTTGGCATTGTCTTCGACCGACTCCTTTGTGACGTCGGTGATTAATTTTTCAGCAGGTCGGGCATGCCGCCGTTTTTTGCGCCACCACTGCCAGTAATCGTTCTTTGTATTTTTCGAACAAAACCCCCATAGTTCGTTGCTTCCATCACACATAGTTATATTATACAGTACGTGCATGGTGTGTAGTTTTTTTGCGAAGTACTCGGAATGCAAAATTACTCTTTATTACCATATCTCTTTTATTAAATTAAATTTTCTATATTCATATTATGTTTTAAAGAGAAATCAGCTGTTTGTGTTTATCGTTTCATCGCGCGTTATCAGTTTAAGCAGCTTCTCTGCTTCAATACATAGAAAGAAGCAATTTTTCAAAAAACGATTATTTTATAGTTTAAATATAATGGTGATTTTATTAAGTAAGTAATTGGTATGTAATAATATATGATTTTATTTTAAAAGAGCTTACACTTGAATTATGCTATGTATGATGTATAAATCGAAATATTGTGTTCTTATCTTTCAGAAGCATAGGAGCAATTAGCTTACTTTATCTTTCTCAATAAACAATGGATTGCTATTATCTCTTTATCGATAATTAGTTAAGTCTCGCTATAATCGAGCGCAATGGAAGCAATCGCACCCTTAGGAGAACAAATGGTGTTGAGGATTGCAATCTGTTTAACTAGCTTCAAACAAAGTCCCCCGCCAATCCGTCAACGTCGCTCGAATGGATTTTCGAAAGGATTAGGATTTGCATAAACGATCATTCAACTTCCGCTCGACGCCACTCGTCCTTTCTTTTGGCATGGATATTCCCCGACATTGGTGATTTAAAAATTTATGCTTGGGCAAGCCATTATATAGAAATGTTGAGTATATAAAATATACTCTGTTTTGTATATATGATATATAATATGTTTCATTATTCTTTGATGCATTTGAGCATGAAATTAATTACAAATCAATATAAGTATATATAGATATATTTAATTTTTTGTAACGTCTATTAATAATTTTATCTCTTTATAATAATAGTATTTAAAATTAAAATTATCATATAATAGTTACCAATGTTCAAAAATCTCTTTCAAATGATATTCAATTTATATCGGATGATTAATGATAAATTTTTTCACCTATAAAATTTTATTCGCGAAAAGTAGATTTATTTTTCATTCTTTGGATAAACATTGCACTACGAGTGCAATGTTTACTTTATCGTACCTTAACGCAAACTTCTTCATAATGTCGGCGCCCATCAGGCGTACGCGCTTTAAGCTGACTTCCGCACTTCGGTAAATAATTATTAATGATCATACTCGAGGAAAATGTGACCGCGATCTTGTTGACACCGCATTGTAATAGCGCGAACAATGGTGCCGTAGTTCTCGGAAGCGTGCGCCGCGAGGCTGACGTAGAAAGGAGGAGGAAGAGATCGGGGAGAAGGGCAGAGGCCATAATTAATAACTGGGAATTGATTAAGGTGCCAGATAAGTCCATGGAGCCGGTAGCTTGTGTCTCTCGTCTCTCCTCGTCTTTCTCGCAGCTTCGGACACCCTTCGGGCTGTCTCTCGCTGCGACGCGCGTTATGATATGATTAATAAATTTCAAGATAACGCCATCGTCCCCGTAGAGTCCCTAACATCGTCGTCGTCCCTCCGCGAAGGACCGATTTGCGGTCCCACTTACGGTCTCATAAATGACTAATTATTCTCGCCGTCCTCCGTCCAGGTCACCCGGTGGCCATTTACGTTGGCTATTCGACGTTCTAGAACGCAAATCTTACTCGCGCATAAATCTACCCAAAGAGTTTATTTTCTTCCGAGGTGTTATATGCCGCCTTTTTCGCACTCTTGTTCGTTGCTTCCGTGCTATGACAATCACAGTTAATTCGCTATTACGGAAAAGCGTGTCTGTCGTTTCGATAACTTGATGCAGCTCGATTTCCCTGTTCTCTCCAGCGAGGGGTGAAACGCCGAAGAAATTCCTACTATTTTGCGTACATTTGGCAGAAGGGTGCCCGTTGCTTCGAGACGAATGCAGCGAGAAAGAGAGAGAGAGAGAGAGAGAGCACAGCACGGGTGTGTGGGTGGGATGGGTGCTCGCGGAAGGAAAACTATAAATCATTCGACGAAACGAGCCACGTTAGAAAAAGAGGGGTGAGTCTTAGTATTGGAGGAGGGTGGCTCGTAGCATCGTCGTGCATCGACTCGCGAAATCCAACTACCCTTAAATAAATTGATTCATTGCAGGAGACCTCCGTGTTGCCACCATAAACTCGAACCGTCCTCGAGTTTCCCTTTCTTGTCCGATGATATTTCGCTAATTTTCGAGAAATAAAGTCTACCATCGGCGCGAGATCCCTTGAAGTTGATCGTACTGGGAAATTGATCGATTGCCACTTTATCCGTCTTTGATTTCTTCGATAAGTTCCCGAAAAAAAAAAATACGAGATTGAAATATATATATTGAAATCAATGGTATGCGAATATGCTATCGATTTATATTTATGTAAATTACACGAATTTAAAGGTTTAACGGCCGTTTAATTTATATTATTCTATATTATTTCCGTCGATAATTGGATTCGTACGCATATAAATGTACGCTCGGCGCGTGGAAAGAATTCTTTCGGAATCAGGATGTATCCTCCCTCTCTCTCTTTCTCTCCACCTCTATTCCTCATTCTCCCGGGGGTGGCCAGTGTCTCGGGGGCGGTCATATATCATCCACCCTTGAGGGTGGCCGCGGGGGTAGAAGCAAAAAATCTTACCGAGCAAAAACTATCATCAGTGCTTGGTAAAGCGAGCTGAACGTTTCGCCCGCTTCTCTTTCTCTCTCTCTTTCTCTTCCTTCCTTCTTTCCTCGCCATATTCTCTTCATCTAAGATTCTAAGGTCGCTATTCTGCGTTTAATTCTTTCTAGTTTTCTATAAAGATGGTTAACAGCGGATTTATATATGAAGTGTTCGAGTTGACGCGTTTTTGTCAATTGGATACACTTTTATGTTCTTAAATATTTATTTTATACTTTTATCGATATATATTTCAAATTGTAATATACAGTATGTTTTACGAGTCTTTCGTAAAACTTGAGAAGTTATTTTCTGATTTGAAATCACTCATATTGTCTTTTTAAAAGGATTACAGCTATTTCAGATTTTTGGCAGTAATTATTGGATTTTTAATTGTTTGTATCTGCAAAAGCCGTACGTTCAGTATATTCACCATTATATTTTTCAATTTATAATTATATTATCTATCTTTTTTTTATTGTATGTATATTCTGATTTCGACAGCTTTATCCAAACTTCCACACACTTTATTTAATACATCTTTTAATTATATATCGCATTTATTTACTACACCGATTTATTGAAATCATTGACTTTTGGCACAATCGCGATTTCATTCAGATCTGAGAGGGTGGAGGACATCGGAAAGTATATTCGTACGGTCGATTATGCTCTCTCCGCAACGGTGCCAATGTAAATAGACGGGAGCGACCAAGCATATCGGGTGGCTGCGTTTTTCGTGGTGTATCGCGGTAGCCCAATGGTCACGCCTGGCGAGCAATCTACGCGTGTTGTTCTCCGATCGAGAACGCTTGATCGGTATTGAAAAGTCCGGCAAAAAAGAGCGAGCTTAGCTGCCGCAACGATCCGATCTTGCAACGAGTACATAATAAGTGCCTTGCAAGTACGCTCGGAAAACGGCCGACAGATGTGTTACAATTTCGTTATATTATAATCCGTACACGACGTATTATAATCGATCTATCACGCGCCGACTGATTTACTTTGCCATTCCCCGTCGACTAATTATATAAGATTTTATTTATATCGAATTTTTATATTAGAGAAAATAAATTCATATTTTTATAAATAACATATATCGTAAGATTTAAATTAGAAAAATTTTTTTCGTATTTTCTTTAATTAATATTATTAATATTAATTCATTTGTTTAAAATTGCGCCTTATCATTTAGCAATTATTATATACGCTATGATTCCTAATCATTGCAACTAGTTTTGGGAAAGGTTCAAGACATTTTGAATTTAAAAGCAATTATACTTCCGATTGTGGAAAATTAATTTCAACTTTTATCCGCGGTTCCTTCTTACTTCAACGTTCCATAATTAGGATCTTTTAAACTCCATCCTTAATCAACTCTAATGTAATAGAAATTATATTATTTATAACTGGGAATATACTTTATTAATGAACGCAATTTTTTCTCGAGCGGTTTTTAATGATCGATTATTACGCCATAATTCCTTGCTGCTCGCTCTTAATTTTCATCAATTGAATACGCTGCATATCTTTGCGCCTCTCGATAGTAATGTACCTACGTAGCGAAGCCGGCCGCGTACGACCAGAAGCATCCTCCACGAATACCCTTTTTATTACATCGGCGAAAGCCTTCGGTCGGTCTTCTTGTTTGCTCAGAGGAGGAGAGGATCTTCGGTCGCGCGGGATAGTCCTCACGGCCGGGGGGGAGGGGGGGAAAGAGCGAAGAAGAGGAGAAAGAGAAGGAGAAGGGTCTGAAGTTACATCGGCGGTAGTCCTGTTGACCGACGGACTGCGGCAGGATGTCGATTATCGACGGTTTTTGCCGTGATTCCCCTTTTTCGAGCCGAGCGCATAATTAGCTTTCGTTATTCTAGCGCGCACCACCGTGCCGAGTTGAGTCGAGTCGCGCGCGGCCGCCCAGCTTCCGCCCGCTGACAACGATCGAAGACTTCGCCGTATTATATAGGCGATCTTCTTCCTCCTTTGACCGGCTATTGTCTCTTCCTCTCTGTTTCCTTGTGTCTCATCTCTCTTCGACGATATTATCCGCCGCGCTGCTCGCCTCTTTCGGTTATTGAGCGATTTCGCGCGGCATCAAGTGAGATCGCTTGACGAAAATTCGAGCATTTCCTTCGATGATTGGACAGTCCAGAGTCGTGATAATGATACACTTTTCTCTTTTCGAGAATTGCGAAATAGGGAAAAATGTATGACATTACAGAACGGATGTTGGACGTTTTTAATTGTGAAAATATTTCTCCGCGTTATGGAATATCTATTTCCATCATTTTCTAAGTATCGACGAAGAAAACAATGCTTTCCTTATTAGATCTTTTCTTCAAAGTTTTTGAGAATGTGTGAAATTATCATCTCTGTCATCTTGTTCAAGTTGATCATTATTATTTCTGGCTTTTACAAATAAGTTATTCCAAAAATTCCTTCTCTATCTGCCGTGCCGATAGCTTGTAGAATGCGATTTGATTATACAATTTATGTAATTATTATTTTTTATATCGTCAACGCGAAGTTTAATTAAATTATAAATATTTTAGATTATGGAAAAGAGTCGAAAATCCGTTCTTTATGTCACAAACTTGATCGGCATGTCTTGCATTAAATCACTACGATCTTCTGGATGTACGTCCAAATTATATGTAATCCAAATTATATGTTATCTTTTGAATAAACTCAGAGTCGTGTTTTTGTTGCATGTGTTTTAGAAATATAACGGCACAATTATACACCATCGTCGATTAATCGCGAGCAAAATTCGAACGTTTATATATCTCGAATACTTTCATCTTTATGCAATTAAATATTGCACGGATTAAATTATATTTTCTTCGACATAGATTATTAGAAATAGGCAATTGTGAAATAAAAATTGCATTATCCTATTTAGAAACTCTTTCGTAGAAAATTCTGAAAATAAATTTATATGAAATATAAAATTAATGCTTTACTTTTCACTTTAAGAGGTTTAATTGCTATCGGCTTCTATCAAAAGTATTTGCTTCGCTTTATTCATATTACTTATTATTTTCATTCGTTGTGTATCGACACTCACTTGGTAAACAAGTAGGAGAAGTAGAAAATTTTAAGTTTGCCGGATCTGACGGGGGGTATTTGTCAACGGGAAAGTCCACTCATGTACATCGGCGGTTTGTCTCGTTGTGTCTCGTCGTTCGTTTCTCATGATCAGCGCGGACATACGCGAACTCGCACGTTGTTCTCTTATTTTCCGAGTGTTCCGCGGTAACCGGCAGCAACATTGTTTTTCTCTTGCTCTTTCTCGTTCCCCTCTCACACTCCACTTCTCCCGCTCTTTCGCCATCTATCTGACGACTGGCTTTTGGGATTCCTTTTTTAATACTCGGACACACCGAGGACCTTTTACCACGGACACGTAGGGGCCCTCTTGTAATGACCGCAACGCTCCAATGCACTCGGCGCGTCCGGAGCTGCATAACCGGATGCTGCAGCGGACGCGTAGGATGCATCTTGCAGCGTGTCCATATATCGTTCATCGTATCTCGTTAACATTTTATTCTTTGATATTGCAATATTATGGAAATTGAAAATATTTTAATTATTATGCAATTTTATTACGCTTTTGTTAATAATAATAAATAAATAACTGTGTATATATAAAAAAAATCTTAAGTAATAACCGCATTTATACATGAATAATTTTAAGTCTCGATTATTTTTCCATGATTATTTTTCATTTACATTTGTTAATATTTACTTGCAAAGTATAATTATATTCAGCAAAGATGATATAGTGGATCTTTTGTCAACTGGTTTAAACGGAAATGCATTAGGTTGAATATCAATCGTTGTCTCGCCCGAACACGGCCAATAATTCGTTGACAAAAGCGGTAATCTCTCCGGAAAGATCGGGAATCATCTAGTCAAATAGTGATGGGAGGAGTGCTAAATCAGGGAAAACCTAGGGATACTTGTTTGGATCTCGGGGTTGCCCGGAAGACAAATGTCAGCGGAACATGCGGGGAGTCTTGGCTCTCGGTCTCTCTTACGCGTAGATGCACGGTCTGCGGCGGTAAATCAAGGGTGGTGATATTAAAAGGCCGCTTATACGCGAAAACATAAGATTTATTTCTGCTCCGAGAGGAATGCGCGCGCGAGAAGGAGCGGAATAAAGGCGGTTCGTTCATAGAACGCTCACAGAGGAGCGAAGGGAAGAAGGACGCGAACGAGAGAGACGAATTATCGAGACGAATTTCTCTTGGCGTGTATTATACGCGCGCGAATAGAAGAAGACGGGAATAAAATCTAGACAAGATAAAGTTATATTCGCATCTGTGAACGAATCGAGCCTCGCATCAAGGGTGTCTCATTTGGACCAGTATTGCAATTTCGCGAGAAACCGAGGGGGAAAGAATGAGCCTTTATGACTTATTATTAGTTAATTTCTTAAATATGTTATTCTTTATCTTAAGGAAAAATTGTATGTGTTTGTTTTACTGCAAAATATAGATACTTCTGTTATAATCGATGAAATCGCGTAGCATATAATTTTATAATTATAAGAAAGAGAAAAAAACATATTGCTAATGATATTTGTAATATTAATTAATCATCAAAATTTTTTTATCAAATTTAGTTTTGACAAAATAGATACTTTTGTTATAATCGATGAAATCGCGTAGCATATAATTTTATAATTATAAGAAAGAGAAAAAAACATATTGCTAATGATATTTGTAATATTAATTAATCATCAAAATTTATCAAATTTAGTTTTGTCTTTATTTTTTTTTTTTTTTCTTTTGAAACATTTTTTTCTTACATTATTATAATCGGGCTCTCTCGGATTGTATATCCGTGTAATGTTTCATTTTCTTTTGCAAGACCCAGTATCACGCGACGGTCGTTTCGGTTGATTAAGGCCATCCACAATGATGCTGTCACTAGATTCGTTCGTGCATAGAACAGGATATTATGCACCGGTATCGAACAATAAGTTGGCGACCACAGTGACTCGGCTCGATCTGTTTTTCCTCATTGTACGATCCGTAAATCGTTTGGACTTTGCCGCTGCTATGTCAACGCCTTCGTTAATTCTTTCGCTACCGGAGTCTCTCGGCTACAATTCACTATGACTGTTATCTATATGTCAGGAGCAGCTATAGTCGCTCAAGTATAATCGACATTCCTGAGCTTGCCAAACTCGCACGTTTTTGCTTCTAGTTCTGTTCTTGTTTTTCTTCAAGAACAATGATATATGGTTCAAGCTTAGGAGAAACGTCACTTGATCTCAAGATGTGATTTTTCCGAACGCTTTCGCGTCTGATTACGTGTTGGTGCGTTGCATCCCTACATATCCGAAGGCAGGAAAGCCGCAAACCGAATCCTGTTTTTCTCCTCCATCTCCGCGATCTCCAGGGAGCAATAATCGTTGCGGGGCGGAAAAATTTCGCGACAGAAGTTAAACAAAGCCTCGAAGCAGAAATAAAAAAAAAAAGCAGGAACGTGGACGAGAGTGGACGGGAAGAGAGAGAAACAGAGGGATATATAGAAACCGGGGGGTGTCCCGGGTTCGACCGTAATAAGGGTGACCATCTCCCTCCGCAGCTCCGTTCGCTCCTACCGCACGGCGTTCCTCTGTTCTCCTGTTTGAACAAGGCTCATAATTAATACGCGCATTCGCTTCTGGAAAACGCGTCCGGGGTGCTCGGGGTATGCGGGGAAGGAGACATTTTTAAACCACGGCTTCGGATAGTCTGCCTTTCCGCAAAGCATATCGGAGCTCGCGACTTTTCCGAGAGCTGTTTCGATACATCTAATTCTGATATATCTTTCACTGTGAATTTCTCGTTTTAAGGTTTTTCTCTGTAGATCAGAAATCGTCCGTTTTTCGCTGATAAAATTATTGTTTTTCTTTCTATCGAATCGAAATTAACATTCGAATATTGATGAAATTAATTTATGAGTTTTTAATTCTATCCGATTACATCTCAAACTTTTCGTAGCATGCAAATTTAAAGAGATTTCTATTCCCGTGATAAAGTCGCACAACAGCGTACCTGGCTCGTTTCGCGAGAGATATCTGTCTTTAAGAGCATTATCTGGATGGTCGTCGGCTAGGGGGATGGCAAAAACCATCCGCCCCCTTGTGGTATGTGAAAAATGATGCACAACCCCGTCCCCTAAACATCACCTCCGGAAAGTCCCGAAGGAAACGTTCACCGTCGTCGTTCCCGTTGTCGTCTTTCTGGTTCGTAATCCGTGAGATCGTGTCATGGACGGACTCGCATTATCGAGAACATTTAACTCACTCATAGCTATATAGCTGTGTAGAGACTGTTGTAGCTTTCCGAATGAAACTATTTCGTTATATGGATAACAAAATTTAAAAATATATGCATTGTACGAAAATTCTTTTTCTCGTAATAAATTACTGCAATAGGTACACATAAAATACAATGTCGTAAATAAAATGCTATCTATATTAGTTAAGTAAGATTAATGTCATCAACTATATATATAAATCAAGAATAAATGTTTAACAATTATAAAAATTAGATTAATTTTAAAAAAAAGATAAAAATAAAGATTATTTTTAGAATTGAAAGATTATTAAAGACTTTTCTAAATAAATTTTTATTGTATTTAGCTTATATGAACCTAAATCATTCGTTGCAATGGGATATTAATTTTATTGTGCCTATTCGTGTCATTTCATGATTATTAAACGCATATGTGTATATTTCTCGGTTTCAGATACGCAGAGGTCTATTCGAGAACACCGCCGGCAAGCATTCAGAACGCGTCGCTTCTTTGCGAAGCCCATAAAGGATTCCTGTATGCGCCCAGAGTCAACAACGAACTGTAAGTACTCAATATATATATTTTCTAAAAAATTGTGTATATTTATTTAAAAGAGATACGTGCCATAATATTCTCTCGTACGATATTCTCTCGAAGCTAGAAGAATCGTATATTTCTGGGGAAATAAAGTTAATCGCTTGAGGGATACAAGAGTAGCTCTCCGAGGTTTCGGGAGGGGATCTTTCCTTGGCAGGAATTTCTCGAAGGACACTATATTATAAAGCGAAAGTGCGTGACCTCCTGGCACGCCTTTCTCTCCTTCTCCCTGCCACCGCTCTCGTTCCTCGGCCCCCGTGACGTGATGGATACGCGAAAATGTCACTCGCACGCCCCCGGGGCCAACGCGCGCCATCCAACATCCCCTGACTATTATGCTAAACCATTGTCCACTATCTGCCTAAGATAGCCGACGGCTTAAGTCGTCCGCTTTTCCTTCGTCTCGGCGCGAGACCGTTAAAAAATCATTTTTCCTACTTTTCCTGTCCCGCGCGACGATGGTTTTCGTATCTATCGCGGAAAAGTCTTACTCTTTCTTCTTCTGCGAGTTATCATATCTTTATATTGAATTTGAGAGAAAATGCGAATGATTAAAATATAATACAAAATATACATAGAAATCTCTTGGGGAAAGTAGATTACATTCTCAAAACTCTTTTTAATATTCAATCTTAATTTTCTGCAATTACATTTATATATATAAATATTTTTTCTTATCGCAAATAAGAAATATATTTTTACTAAATATTTGTAATAATATCTCTAATATATCATTGTCTCTCTTATGTTACGAAGATTCTTATTTAAGTCAAAGAAAAGATAGGAACAACATGTGCAGATAGAGAGAGAGAGAAAGAGATTTGTCAAATATTGCATAGCCCGGCTAGTATATATTTTTTCTACTCCGATTTCTCCCCCTCTTCCTCCTTTCATCGTCTCTCCTCGATGCATCCACCATTATTCGGGCGTTAGGCAAATACACAGGAGAGACGACAAGCTCGTGCGCGCGTTTTTGCCCCGTGAAAATTCAAATGAGACCGCGCGGCATATTGCGCTGAATCGAAATTAATGTCGCGCAACTAATTATCGGTCGAGTCATCATCGTTTCGTACCATTGGGCGTCTCTTTCGTTTTCGTTTTCGGGAATTGCATCGCTGTATAATCGTCTATCGTTCTATCGGGGGAATAAATGATCTCGAATGCCAATTATCGTTGATCGTGTTGCCATCTTAATCGAATATGATTAATCTATCATTATTGCCTTATACATTTTTTATGAATATTCTTTATATGTTACTCGTTATAATATGTACGTTTACGTTAAGAGCGAGTGACCTTAGATTGCTGGAAATTGTATGGTGTTGCATAAATCCTATTTAAATTAATATATCAATTAATAATAACTTGTATCACAGTATTACTCCGATGATAGATGGGTTCAAAATTTCATATATCAATAGCATCGTAGTTCGCGAAATATTATTGATTGCATAGTAGCGCGAGATTCCCTCGCGATACGAGGTTCAGGAACCATGCCAGGATCGAGCGAACAATTGCAAGGGCAAAAAGTTGGAGCCGTGGCACAGCAAGAAATTTCTAATTTGCGGTATAATTAAGGGAGGCGATGCAAAAAGCACTACGGATTCTACGGCGTTGTCGGAAAATCGCAAATTCCATCTTGCAAATACGTCTCTCGTCCAATCGCGCTCTTTCTCTATTTCCCAGTTTCTATGCATATTTTATTATAAATATCAAAAGAGAGTTTTATATTTATGTGTTTCCCTCTTTGCCAGAATTATAATGGGTGATCATTTAATTGTTACAGATACAGCATAGTAACCGCGGAGGAGTGGTCGAAACTCACGCAGTTCTATGAAGTCGACTATCCCATTATGATAAAAAAGACTGATGAAGATTATTTTACAAATCCCGGTAAGTACAAATCTTTTTATTGCAAAAAATATGAAAGATTGACACTTATTGAAGTTATTCGCAATATAAATTGCGAACTATAATTTTAGCTATGATGTTGTTAAACATGCTATTACGCAAATTTAATGTTTTACTTTTTTTTTTTTTTTTTTTTTTTTTCCGGGTTTTTTTTTTTTTTTTTTTTTTTTTTTTTCTTTAGCTCGTTACATCATAGAGTTGTTTTGTCTTTGCATGTATGCGTGCGCTGACTCATTCGCTTGGCGTCGCTCGTTAACTAGGAACATTGATGCGACCACCATTTCCGAGTCTGATGGGACTTGCAATCCTTTAAGCTACCAACGTTTCTAGAGACGTACAGGAAAGACATTCCAACACATTTAAATTAAATTTTTTTACATATTTCTATTTATTATAAATTTAGATTATAATTGTAAATTAATTTGTTTGATGTATGACAGTAATAGCAGTAGTTATAATTTATTTATTTCTGAAAACATATTTCTTTAAATATAGAAGAAAAACTGTTGTTTTTTTTCTTCGCGATATTTTGCTATCGAATTTTTTTTCCGACGCGTAAAATATCGCTGGTGACCACGATACATGATAAGTTACGCTCGGTGATCGCGTTTAGCGATATATCTTATACAGATAGAAGGAGAACGTATACGCATGAATCGCTACGTGAGTTTCCTACTCCGCCCCTCTCTCCCAACCTAACTTAAGGAATAATGCCAGAAGACATTAGCCGCTGATTTACATAAATCCACCTCCTCCTGTCCCCCGTCCTATCTTGCCGGTTGGCTTCTCCTCCAGGCCCCAAAGTGTCTCATTATAATTAAGAAGTATCCTGAAAATTAACTGGCAGAAAAAGCAGCGCCACACGCCGGGGATACGCGACGGGTAAAACGGCCGTAAATGGCCCTCTCAAAAGTTTCTCACCCCTGTTTCGCGCAATGTGTCGAAATTCTTCGACGTTTCTACTTTATCGATTCGCTATTCTATCCGCAATGTTGTAAAACGCTAAATCTTTCTGTAATAATTTTATAATTTTTGCGCTAAAAGAACGTAAAATCGCTCGTATAAACTCGTCAAAAAGTTAAATTGAAGAATCGAGTGTGTATCTAAAGAGCGATTAAGATTCATTCAAGTTTCGGGCACGTGTCGCGGCGCTTCCTCGGACGAGCGATCCTTGTCGGCCGTCCGGCAGGCAAATTGGGTCCCGACAGTAGCACCGGGGAACCGCTGGATACAATGAGAATGGATACAATGTTCACATCCCGCCTCGTGGCTGGCCGTCGCCCATGAACGGCGTTTATCGTGCGCGCGAAGGATCGGGATCTCTAAACATCCCATTGTCTTGTCCGTCTCCCGGTCGCGAGTACACCACCTTTTTTTTCCGAGGCATTTGTCAAGACG
>NW_021850624.1:592665-631852 GCF_003651465.1 Formica exsecta
TCCGATTCTTTTGGCACGACAAGGACGATGCCGCCGCCTCGACGACGACATCTGAATTGCAAAGATCTCGTCTCTTCGTTGATCGCCGAAATCGAATAGCCGATATCAAGGTAGCGGACATCGACAAGTCAAATGGAGATGTTTAAGATTAAAGCGACGATTTTTAGGGTAGACATGCAAATGTCAAGCTAATGATTTGTATTCTCATCATTAATAAATGTTTAACGTTAATCGTCAGTAAACGGAGAAAAATTTAAAAAACAATCGCTGGAAATTTGCTGATATATATACAATATATATAATGTTTATTATATCTGCGTTTCTCGCAAGCTTTATTCTATTCATCGAATTATCTCGTTACGATTGTTTTCGGCAATACTTGGAAGAACACGAGGAAGAGCCGAATTACGGACAAACAGACGATTTAGCTTATTTTGAGGGCGCGCTTTGCGGGAGGTCTCGGGTAGGCGCGAAGGGAAGAGGGACGGATTGCTGAGTACAAAAAATAGGGGGTTGCTTTCGGTGACTGATACGGCCCTGACTAACGAGTCCTAGCCGGACGATCGTGCTACTCTTAAAGCCTCCAAGGATCCCCCTTTTCTCGCTCTCTTCCTCTCCCTTCTGCCCGTCGTCTCCCTCGATCGTGAAGGCACATTAGGCACCGTCCAACCTCGTATCAATCACCCGACTACCCCCGATACCGCCTGCTCGCCAGTTGACAGAACCGGAGGTGACGCGATTGAATACCGCCCTCTACGCCTCGTTGCTCCTCCGACCGGCTTGATGACGACGACGATCCCGGAAAACCTAAGCGAAGGGAAAGAAACGTTGCCTCATGCGAGGCGAGGGCCAATCGGTACATAACGTGAGACGTCATACTCGGTTGCGAAATTTAAGTATTTTGATGAGTATACGTTGATTATCTGCAAGTAGATATTTAACGAAGCCAAGTGATGTGCGCTAATTAATTGAAAGGTTTATAATATCTTCCTTTATTTTATTATTCATTCCAAGTACAATACTTGAAGCGAATCTTCTAAATTCTTTTTTATTTTTGCTTTGAATGTCCAATATATTGAAGATAAAAAAAATTTATTTATAAAATAAATTTTCTGGTTTATTTTCTAATATAAATAGTCGTTGAGGACAAATTCCAACATTTGTAGAAAAAAAATTTTTGAATACTATTCACACAGAGAACGAGATTTCTTTTCGAGTTGCGTATCGATAATTGAGCCGTGTCTCCCGCGCGATTATCTTCAGGGAAGCGGCTTTTATACGGCAGGTCGAAATTGATTCTAGAATTGTAGCGGCGTGGCGAGTTGCTGCTCGCTGTTTCGTTTCCCCGAACGTCGCTCGTAAATATCGCTTAGGCGCCATGCGGTGCCACAAATCAGGCGTGTCCGTGGTACGGCACTGGTTGTATCGCAAAACCGATGAGGAACGAGTGAGCGAGAGACTAAGAAAACCGTGTACGCCGAACAGACAGACGAGGAAGGGGTAGAAACCGGCGACGGCGGCAGCGGCGACGGTAGGAAGAGAGACCGGCCTCAAATTAATATTCGGACGGCGATTTAGATTTAGAACACGAATTTGCTGATTAGTTCCCTCCCTGAGAATGCGGTCGCCTACGTTGCAGCGGCCGTCCTTCCATAAACGTGCGGCTACGACGTAGGAGAGGGAGAGATGGACCTGGAGATTCGAGATTTAGTTTCCTGAGGGGGTTGAACTTACCAGGGGTCAAACGATTCAGGAGAGACATTTGTTAACCCCCTGTCCCCACCCTGCGACAAGTGCGCCGGACATGTCTTAATATATACATCCGCTGACCAATGAACATGCTCTTATGAGCCGTGCCGTCGTGCGGTCAAAGTCGTTGCACCGTTAATGGATACCGACTTTCATCCGAAATTTTTTCGTTTCAAAACTTACAACCCTCCGAAACATGCTGCTGTATTAGACAGACAATCAGTCCTTCATCGCTAATTATATTTTTACTCAACAGAGGTAGAGAAAGAATAATTGAATATTTGATTAATAACGATTTGCGATTAATGATTGAACGAAGCAATTCTTACGAGACTATATTCGATTTTATTTTCCTCCGAGTGAGAAAATTATTTCGAACGAGGGTCGAAAATTCATTTTTGGTCAGCGCGATGATTGCATACGTTTTTGTACGATGGTCAATATACAGATAAGAAAAGGGAGGCTTAGTGAAACATTAGCGTGCGGAGAACGAAAAAAAAAAAAAAACAGCGTTTTCGCGTAATCGCGCAGGAAACGAGCAAAGTCGGGCGGGACAAATTTCGCAGGGACGAATTAGCGCATCCTGCTAGGTCTCTCGGAGCGCTCCCCCTCGCTGCCTCTGTTATCCCGAAGGAGATCCCCACTTGTCCGTGAATCTACGGGGGGTCCTTTTCCTCCAGGATTAAATGGAGCGCCTAGATGACCGATGCTCGTTCTCCGGTAGCGGAGTGTGCGAAGCGTGGTGAGAGGACGGGGACGGAGGTTGGGTGGAAAACAAGATAAAACAAGGATAAAGCTCGCTCAGATCCCCTCTTCTTCAACCTTTACTAAGATGTGTCTTCTGATTCTGTCCGAAGGAGACAGAGGACCCTCGATAATCTAGAAATGTCCAATCGTCCACATTGCTTGATTTAAACCGTCGCGTTCTCAAATTCGTTCTCTTTTAATAAACGATATTCACGTTTTAGAAAATTGCATATTTTTGATGTATATTTTAATCGTTATTTCAACGTATGTAAAAAAGGATAAAATATGAAACGATTGAACTAAACTATTGATTCATCTAAAAAAATCTGCGTGATTATTTAATTAAAACTATTATTTTCATTGCATTTATGAATAATTTTCTCTTACACACACAATATATATTATAAATCAATTCTAAGATTACACAAAAGAAAATTTGAGCCCATTATGGCTGATATTTTGTTGCGTGATTTATCGTATTGTCATTCCGAATTTGACGATTACAATGAAGAGACGAAAGATCTTATATCGTTTAATTAACGAATTTGTTGATCGCGAGATTACTCATCTACGAAAATGACGCGTCGCGAGGGTCTCTCTCGATTTTCACGGTACAGAGTGACAATCGTATTTTGCGGATTTTGAGAGAGAGAGAGAGAGAGAGAGAGAAAGAGAGACGCGAGTAAATGCCGCCCTTCCTATTGTGCCGGCTTGGTGTCATCCTGTAAGAGGATTAGATTTCGACTTTGTTGTGGCTCTCCAAGACGTTCGTTAGCGAAATCATTATTATCACGTCGATCTTCCTCGGCTACCGCGATACCGATGCTAGAGGCGTCTATATCAACTCACGTTTGAGAATTTCGTTAATTCTAGCTGCCAATTACCGATGCTTGTTGCCGGGTAAATGTATTTAAAAGATTGGGAGCATTTGACTGAAGGAAAAATGTATTGGTATTTTATTTCTTGCCGCCAAGAAACACACAATTTTTTTTAGATGGATTGACGGTTTGCCGATGGTTTTATATTTTATCATTTTCACGTACCATAAAATAATGATTGAAAATATATTCTATTTTTTTTTTAAATCTATTCTGGCTGCTATTATTTAATAAATTTATTAATGCAGTAAACAAAATAAATTATTATTTTATTAGTAAGAAGTGTTTTAGTTTTGGAAATTCCAAAGAATTCGAAACATATTTGTAGAAGGTTGAATGTTTCTCGTCGTCATAACTGTAAGGGAAACATCAATCTTTCATTCACGAGGTGATCCGGGAGTTATGAATGAAAGTCGTTCAGTTCTTTTAATATAATAGCGAACCTGATGTCTTTCCGCTTAACGTGTTTTCGATTTTGATCGAAGAGTTTTCTCCTGCAGTTTGCGCATTTTTTCATCTTTTCAATAATCATTTTAGGATTAATATCTTTGCGCTTATTGTAAAAAAATCTTAATCTTTTTCTTTTATTTGATTTTAAGAGAACTGATTAAACTGATAAATAAACAATTTCATACTTAATTGTGCACAAATTATACGGGAGGATTCAAATCCCTTGACGATGAATCGTAATATCAACATCTCGTTTTGAGTTAACACCTCGATATTAGCGACCCTATTTCATTTGCGACTCTTTTCCACCCATCCGTTCTGTAACCGCTCGCTCTAAATAATCGTCCTGCCAATTCGAGACTTATTTTGACGTATCCGCAATCACCGTATAATTGCTTTTTCTTGATCGATGAGCAATCAGCCAAAGTGTAATTAGCACAGTGAGACACTTTGTTTCGCTCGTTAATTAGGTGAAGGAAACAAATACTTAAACATATATTAATTAATATATTTATCTAAAAACTCAATCAAAATTTCTCTCACATAATATCTCATATGATTTTTATTAGCTATAATTATTTTTTTCTGTTTCATTATGTCTTTAAAAAAAAGATATATTTTTAAATATAATTTTCTATCTACTTAAATTTCTTGTATTTGTAAAACATAAATATAATCTTTATTTTTAATTAATATTTATATTTTTAATATACAATGCGTATCAATAAGGCTTCTGCTTATGATTATATTATTTTATATATATATTGTGTGACGATAATTTACAATTATATATTTACATATTGGGGATATGATAGCAATTTGATAATCGCATATAACTTTTGTTAAAAGTTTTACTTTGCAGATCCCTCAGGAGATTTTTATACGAGTCCTTTAACCGATCTAAATAAAATCCTTAGGAATCTGACTCTTCGTTGAGTTGCCGAAACTTGTTCCGTCGATATCGCCAAGTTTCGACACTCGTTTATGGTTTGATTGCCCTTCGATGGCACTTTAGGGAAATGGACTAGAGCTCCTCCGTCGCTCTTTAGTCTTGTGCACAACCACTATAGCCTATTGTGTATTATTTGCCAATAAAATCGGCTTATACTGCTTGTTCCTTCAAACGCTCCTAGAAGGCTTTTCGTATATCTGCATAGCACTCCTATGATAAAAAGCCGAGATTACGTGAGCGGAAATGTAATCAATCGTCAATCGTAACTTCACCTCCGCGAGATCGCTCGTCTCGACCGGTTGCATTCGCGACCCTACGAATCTCTCATTAGCTCAAGCTTCTCGTATTTCCGATTAAACTCGATAGCAAACGATCCTATCGCACGGATATCCCCGCACCGGCGGGTAATTAGGAATTCGAAGGGAGGACCTTTGAATTCATTTGGCGTACGGGTCCTTCCGCGTCCTATCCTTCGTTACGGGAAATTAGTTCGCTGCGCGCAATCGTTTTCAATCCACCTCGCGATTCTGTGCTCGCGACGACAGATAAAGATCAACACATTTATTCTTTTCTCATTTTCAGAAATCCTCTCTATCGTTGCGAGAAAGTATATCGAATATGCATTCTGTTTGCGTTAATCTTTTCGACTCGTTAATGGGCAAACAGGCTTCTTACGCCGTTCCCTTATTGGTTCCTACGAGCCGGTAATTAGCGATACGCGGGGGTGGACGAATTCACATTCAGCCGGGGTCACGATTCCCCTTCCCTCGGCGTTTTCCGCCGCTGGAAAACTGTCTGAACATGACGTAACGCTCCGAGAGTCGCTCGGATACGAGCTTTGGACCGGCCGAAGCGCTTTTTGTGCTGTCCGGCCAGCAACAATGGCCGCTTCTTACACCGCCCTGGTCACCGTATATTATTAATTACTGTATTAATCTCACCGGCCGTAAGCAATCTATTATACATGGGATAAGAGCCACCACCGACATCGCCGCACCACCCACTCACCCGCGCGCACCCTCTAACTCGACTTTCTAACTGCCGTTCCGGTCCTCTCTCGACAAGGGCTCGACGAGAGGCCAACGAAATCTGACCCCTGAGGGTGTTAATAGTGGCGTCGCATCGAGCCGCGTCAAGTTAAGTTCCTGCATCGTTACGAAGATCGCGATGATATTTTCTGTGCATTGTAACATTTTCGAATCATCGCGTGCGATTTAATTTAGATCAATGTATTAGTTTGTTAGAGAACTGTATCTTGTATATTAGTGAATTTTTAATTTGCTATATTTTTGCGGATATCTGGATAAATTTTTCAAGTACTTCAATAGAAGACGTTTAAAAAAACTGATAAAGATATAAAGCATAAAAATATTTAAAAACTATTTGACATACGCGATTTAAACTAAAAATAAGAATATTTTCAAAAATATCATTATTTATTTTTAATTATATTATGTATCACGAAAGTGTTTCGTATTGTTCCAGGTTTGTGTGCAGCTTGTATGTTAGCGAGGGTTGAACAAGAACGCCTGGAAAGCTTGAAATACGATAGAGCGACCATCTACATCAAATGCATCGACGATAACGAAGACGCTAAAACGGAAAACGATTCCGAGGTAGTGTAAAAATGCCTTCAATTCATTATTTATTCAATATGTTGATGATCACCAACTTCAATTTACAAAACGATTAATCATGGTCGAAACGACATTTAAAAAATTTGGCATATATTAGCAGATTAATTAGACATCAATTTTATTATATGTGTACACATTTTTAAGAATATGACTTGCAAAATATCGCAAAATTATCACCGTTCAATATACAATATTATTACATTAAAACCGCAGTGTCGCTTGATTTTTTTGTATGGAATATTTTATAGAAATTTAAAAAAATCTTATATATTATATATGTGTATATATACATAAATAAATTATACTGTTTCGTTCAGACGAGCGACAAAGAAATTTTGTTAATGGGTAGACATGCCGAGTCATCGAGTGTTCTAAAAGCAGTCATCTTTTCAGATTAATTCTAACTGATAACGATGAATTGATGCCATCTCACGCACATTTCATAATATAATAAGTATCATTACGTCTCTACTCAAAGTGACTTTAAGAGATCTACTTTCTTTTATGTAGCTCGTTTTTGATTCATGCTAATTTAGGAATAATCGTGTAGAATCGCATTTATCTACATTTTTTTAT
The DNA here is from genome assembly GCF_003651465.1 of Formica exsecta. NCBI lineage: Eukaryota > Metazoa > Arthropoda > Insecta > Hymenoptera > Formicidae > Formica > Formica exsecta. Next base: position 599,655 of record NW_021850624.1, read on the forward strand.
ATTGGACTGAATATTTTAAGTTTTCTAAATAAATAATTATTTTATTTTTTTACAAATATTGTTACAAAAAAAGAAATCATCGATTAGAGAACGTGTTTGTATCCTCAAATGTTTCGAATGTTTGTTATAGGTAGCGGCAAAAAGGCCAAAGATGGAGAACGTACGTCCATCACGAACTAGGAGAAAATTAAAAGGCTCCCATGAACTCAAAGTTTCGTCTGAAATCACGTTAAAAGAACTCAAAGTCATGGTAAGTGTTCTATTAATATAAAAGTTTTATTTAATTATAATATTAATTCTATCACCATCTTTGATCTATTCTCATTACTATCTCATAAAACAGATATAATATATAATGATAAATTAAGTTTTGAATAAACTTCAAAATTCTTTCATCTTAGAAAAAAGAATTATTTGAAATAAATTTAACAAAAAATATTATTAAAAAATAAAATTATTTAGAATAAAATTAAAAAAAAGTAAAATGGATTTAAGAAAAAAATCGAAAGAAGTCTCGATTTATTTTGATTTGTTTTCATTCGTTACCTGCCGAAAATAATCAATTAATTTGCGGCGCAAGTTAATTCTATGGCATGCTCTTGTTGGAACTGAAATGAGAAGATCCGCGCGCCCGAGCGTTTGCCCGAAACCGATAAGCTACTCCTTGTCTCACTATTTCAGTTTGGCTGTTCGTTCTCGGATGGACGAAAGAGTAGTAAAGCGTAGTTATATGGCTGGTTAGCATATGCTCGGGCTCCGGCAGTGTGCTTAAACTATTAAGCGTATTTATATTGCGAGGCCGTAGCCATCTCCTTCCCCTCCGCCTCTTCTTCAACGGAGCCACTGGCAAAAACCCGAAAGAGCATAAACCTCGCGCTAATAACAGGTCTCCAACTTCTCCACTCCACTTCACTCCACTTCGCTCCACTCAACCTTCCATTTGACTCTTTCTCCCTGCTCCATCTCTCTTTATCACCCGTTATCTTTCTCTCTCGCGCGTTACTCCTCTCTATCTATTCACCGTGCTCTCCTTCGGGCACGAATTTTTGTTCGTGCTTCTTCCACCCCGAAGAGCACACGTCCCTTTTTAATACTCGTCCGCGAGAGAGAGACTGTCGGCGTCAATGGAAATACGAGACTGTTTCTTTTTCTCATTCATTGTGTATCTTTCTTTTTTCTGTGTAATTTTGTGTCTTGCGATTTGATTTTGTTCCTCATTTCATTGCAAAAAAGTTGAAAAATATGTAAATTTTATTTTAGTTAAAATCAAACTTTAATTACTATAACATGTAAAAATTACGTCTTATCAAAGAGAATTTATATCAGAAAATTATATATATGTATATATATATGTATTCATTTATTTTATTTTAAAAGTGCACGCATAAAAGGATGTTTTTTTTTTGTTTGAAAAATCTCGCGGCGCGACGGCGTCACGATTCAAGGGTGTCACTGTTCACAGATTGGTTCGCGTTTGACGAAAAATGCGGGCGAGTCATGCCGTACGCTCGTTACTCTTTTTACCATCGGACAAAAAGATTGCCAATAAAAATGTTTGAATTTCATGGTCGAATGCAGTTATATCGCTAGCGAGTAAGCAGCAAATCGGGACAATAGCGGCGCCGCTACTGTTCTTCACCGGTGCACGGGCAATTTTACGCAATCGCGTTTTGTGTAACGCTTATATGGGGAAAGGGAGTTTCTTTAATTTTCTAATATGTTGCATATTTCCAATTCAATTTTTGACACACGTAGACACATGTAGCGTTCGATCGCTTTTGTTGCTTGTTGCTTGTGGTGTAAATGCAATGGCGAGAAAATGTTCTTTACGCAGATAATTCATTCACGGGAGGGAAATTACAGTTAATAAAAACGCGATCGCGCCAAATTTTTCACTGATTAATTGGAAAGCAAGTAATGTATGGAAACAGTTGTACGATTCTGAAAATCGCGATTGCCGAAATATCACGTTATCGGGATATCTCTGTGATAATACATCGCAAATCTCCGATTACGATGCAGCGTGCTCGACGAACGTCAGAATTCATAAAGATCAAAAGTTCCTCAACCTCGGGGCAATTTGGCCTCCCGCCGCTGCTTCGCAACCTTGTTAAACCTACCTCTATTTATCGCGCTCGTTGAGCATCTTCCTTTAACGAGGAAGCCTCGAGGTGAAGTTTCTTTTTTTCTCTTCTCCCCGACCATTTCTTCTCCTTGCTCGCTTTATTCGTCATTTTCTCTCACTTGTATGAAATTCTGCAAACATTTGCCGTATATGAAGATGTAAGCTATGATGTAACACAAATTTATCGGTTTTGCAAACTAAATTAAGTGGCAATAAAAAAAATTCACGGTGTTTATGACTATTTTATCTCGACATTAAATTGATAAGAAAATATTTCCATCATATTTCCAGACTCATACAATGCGAGCGCAAAATCGTTCGTATACTCATAATTATCTTATATACGATGTCTCTTATTAGCTTTCTAGCGCCTTCGCGATGCCTTTCCTCTCGTTCCTCTTGCCAGACTCGACTCGGCTCGGTTTAGTTCGTCTCGACAATCGTAAAACAGAAACCGAGCTACGTGCTCTTGCACCGACGTTGAAGACAAGGCAGCGGCGCAAACTATCCCTTCACGCAACGTTACGCGGGTTCCACAAATTAAGCAATTACCGAGATTTTTATTCAAGCACACTTTTAGAATTTCAAATAAAAGCCCTCCGTTGTTCGCCTCGGTTTTTCTGCAAAATTCGACCGCAAATCGTGCTCTTTTTTTTCTTTGAGTATACATTTAAATGCCTTTTAATATTGCGAATTCCGACTGTTTTATGAAAAAAGAGTCATTGATTTCTTGACAAAAAACCGCATTTGCTTTTTAGAAAATATAATTAATTGTATAAGATATTAATTGCAGTCAGAAAATATCTCTCTGTGCATAAATATTTCGATTTGAAACGGCACTATAAAAAATGTAAAAATAATATGAAAATAGTACGTAGAATAATATTATATTGTATCAAAAACTTTTTAATTACAGACAACTATTTTTGTCAAGAAAATGATGAGATATTAATTACCGTTTTATTGAATTGTTTGTTTAGAAGATAAAATAAAGATAAATTCTATTTTTTTTTTTTTTTAGACGATGCAGATTTGTGGTGCTGGACCATACGACCAACATATAATGTTAGGAGAACACGAGCTCACCGATCATAGTCAGAGTCTGGCGTCACTCGGAATATTTCCTGGAACGCTACTTACGTTAAAGGTAAGGCTCAATTTGAATTTTATGTTCATCTATCTATTTAGATAAAATAATCGAAATTTTTTGAGAAAAAAAAATGAAACCGAAAAACAGTAAAAAAAAAAATTAATAATGCATAACAACTTATCTGTCGAAATGACAGAAATTGAATCGGAAACTTTTTAAATCTTTCACAAAATTAGACTTCGTGTCGGATACATATTTATAAGAATTCGCGAACATACGTATCTTTTTATGTAAAGATATAATATATCCTTTACGAGATTAATTGAGCATACACTCTTATGAAGCTTACATTAGCATAAATCTACTTTCACATGCAATACATGCATTCATACAAGGATTCTCGCTAGAAGTACTTAAGATTCTACGCTCTCTCTTTCTCGATAATGTTTTACGATTCATCCGGCGCGGTCTCTCGATGGTTCGCAGTGACGTCTTAATTGTCGTTACAACGATACGTTTGTTCTGCCCGAGCAGCAGACAGTGACAAACAGATGCAATTTAGATTTAAGATCTAGCCCACTGTTTCCCTTAAGTTCGAGACAATGGATAAGTAACCGAGACCGGCAATGGCCCCAGATAACGACGCCAAGAGCGGCGTTTTCGTGCCGGGATTAACCGAAAATGCCTTATTTGAGATTAGAAGTGTTAATTGCACCTTTCTAGTCGGGATTCTGGAGTCGTAGAAATCGAGGTTTGTGTCTTAGGAAAAGTTTAGAGATCTCGATAAATAATTTGCTATACTAATTCCGCCGATATATAAGCAAAATTAAATGTTATTATTTACATTTAAAATAATAAGCGCGAATAAATATTATTCGCGTTCTTTAAATTATAAATGAAGAAAATTTACTTTTTATAATCTATAGAGAATCGATTAATGTTATCATTAATTTATTTGTAACTCTTATCAGTCGATGCCGAGTGCATCTTATTTGAATTATTCGCGAAGTATGCGATAATGATATCTATACGTTTATTCATGTGTCACGTTGTTCTCGCATTCTTTATGCGGAAGATTGTCCAACCCTCGCGAGGTTTTTGTTGAAAGCAGCCGTCTGCGGAACGGCGTCGCGGAGAAAAATTCTGTTCACTTGGTACTCTCTCGTTTGGCGGAATAATTCTAGGATTCCAACACATTCCTCGGTTCACAGTCGACTGATTTTATGAAAGCGACCAGTAAGCTAAGCCAGTGAACGCACGCTCTCTGCATCAGGGACAGAGTCTCAAAACCGTTAGCCCAAGTCGCGCTATTCTATGTTCGGAAAGAACAAAGTGAGAGAGAGAGAGAGAGAGGAAAAGGAGATGTGGCCTCCACTGGACTGGTTGACTGGTTGCGGTTGCACTAGCTGCGAATATTCTATATAATTGCTATCTTGCCTCGGAGAATCCAGTTTAGTCAACCTAACAACGTTTCTACCGATTGAAACGCTTCGATAGGTTTTGCGGTTTGTAGAAAAATTTCTTTCATAACATTCGTATGCGTTGATTTTCGTCGACGTGACAAATTTTTATGATAAACGACTTCATCATCGTGTCCTTCAAATACGCGATTCAAATTCTGTCGAATCAGAGTGGTAATAAAATATATCTAACATTTTCGTTCTACGTCTTGTTCTCATAAGATTTTATATCTTTATTTCGCGATCGATCTAAAATTTTGTATCGCCGCAGTATGAGACAATACGGAACTATTGATTCTCGGCATATAACGACGGTGGTAAATCCTTTTTAAGGCACTCTAGTTGCTTTTAACTATCGTAACTATAACGTGACTGAAAAGTACATGACGGGCAGATAATTATTTGCGATTAGGCGAATAACCGTGGGCCGGCTCCCAACATGCACAAGAAGCTCCTCGAGAACGAGATTGTTTCGCGAAATCTGCTGTCGTAAAATCTGCTCGTTCACCGGACGACGAACTTAATGCGGTTCAAAAGCATAATTTATATCGCGTAAAATGGAATTAGGCAATCATCGGTAGTCTTTCCGTGTTTAAAAGACTGCTACGTTTTCATTAAACAATAATTACGTTCCCTGAAATTTCCGCTTGACGTTACTTGAATTTTGAAACGTGTTTCCGTGATATCGATTTAATAAAAGATATAATTTAATAAAAATATTTTCCAGAAACACTGTTTATATAAAAATTAGTTTTCTATATTTAGATTAATTTTTCCCTTTTAAAGGAGTTTAAAAAAAATAAATTCAGAAAGTGCGGCAAATGAAATCAATCTCTTTTACTTTTCTTATATATTGTATATATACTCGTGATATCAGACAGTGTCGGAGAATTGTCAAGATATTCTATCCGCGGCGGATAGAACGGATTAAAGCGTTTCAGGCAAGGTTAGTCCTTGATTTTGCTACCGGTCCAGTATCGTGGGGCACGCACAATGATCAGGATGACTTGCGACGTAGATCGGTGATTGAGTGTCTCGCGAGATATCAGCTACCGCTCCGTCATCGTCCGTGCAATAATTCAAGGTCGTCGGAGTACAAAGTTAATATATCTTGCTACGTATCTACATTATATCACTATCTTTTCTTTTTTTTTTTCGCTGATCCGGTCGACCGAAGGAGATCAACGACATTACGTCGCGCGAGGTCGATCGTCTCTCTTTTCTTTTATGTCACTTTCGCTCCCTACTATTCCCTACCTTTCCACCATCCAGTTTGTTTGTGCGCTTTTATGAGCACGTTACACGTCATGATTAATCGATCCTTCTTCGTTGCAGATGAATCCTCTTCCAAGTAGTTATTGTACTGCGTTTGATTTATACGTGTACTAAAAATGTTGCAGCTTCCGAAGTTTAACTTCTCGATGGAAGCAGGGGTCGCATTTTTATTTAATACACAATTCGTGTATATTTTTTAAATAGAGGAAGAATAAGTCATAATTATGTTACAAAACATATTAAAGATAATGATATTAAACATATTAATGGGGACATGCATTTAGCGCGCTTTGATCAAATAAACGTGATAATCAACGTGGATCGAGGACAAGGACAATAAAGGCGATAAAGAATAGCAACAAAGTTGTGCACAATGTCGGACGGCTAGGCTGTTTTTGATTCATCCTTAATTTTTCCCCGATTTTTTTGCAATTCCTTCTCAGACTGCTCTTCATGGCTGATCGACCGGGGTCTTTAGAGTCGGTCGCTCGAGTCTCCAACGGGCGGCACCCGCGTTTGATGTCGTGTGACGAATGTCCGCGTTGGACGCGCTCGCCTTCCTCCTCTTCCTCCCTCCTTCTCTGCTCACCCTCTTCCTCCTCCTCCTCCTCCTCCTCTTCCTCTCCCCGTTTCTATGTTCCTCTTTCTTTCGTACCCGGTGTTTCGCTCTCGCGTCTCTCTTTCTCCTTTCCATTCTGCGATCCTTCGTCGCGCTTCATCCCGCTTTCTCGCACAAGAGAGAATCCCGTATGACGGAGGACTCGGTTGAGACGATCTTCAAGAGCGCCAACAGAAAATTGGAAACATCCGATAGGGCCGCTACTGCCGCGGCCACGATAAAAAGGTACGTGCCGCCGTCGGAACCGGCCCGCAAAATATGCCGATCCGTCGTGGATCCACGCGGAACAGTCATGCGGTTCAGGTCCTATGCACCTCGCAAACCTCGTGATTTCGCAATTTTGTACCTGCTAATGCTCGATATTTCTCATTTTAATTCGTTTTTAAATCTACTAATTTTAAACGTTGAGTGTTTCTTTAATTAATTTCTCATCTAAATCTTTGCACAGTAAAGAAAAAAATAACATAAAAATTTTTTAAAGGCTTTGGAATGTAATGAGTAAAAATGTGTGAATCTAAACAACAAGTATATTCACTAGTAAGTAATGATTAATAAGTCAATGAAGATCTTTTTTCAACCAGCTCTCTTAGTAATAATATCTTTTATTACACTTTTATTATCAACAATACTCCTCATTGTATGCATTTTCATTACTTTATCTATAGCTTTCGGCACTTCTATCATACATTTTTTGCGTTGATTCTTTTGCAAGCGAAAGTCAGAAAATGGATACGTATGTTATCTTTATTTTTTTCTATCTACTGTATCCTGCCAATAAGGACGAGGATCCCGTTTAGATGGAAAATTAAAGCAAGATCATGAACGACAGTAAATGTGCTCTTTCGTGCAGATAATGGCGACAATTATCCGCGTCGGTAAACTCGGCATTAAAATCAAATCATAACAACCAGTCCTGACTGGCCGAAAAGTTACTTCCTGAATTAGTGCTCTTCGGTTTTCAAGATCCATAAATCTTTATCGAGCCTTCCTATATAAACCGTAAAGTATCCTACGCAATATAATAATAACGCTAGATGCATTTTATCTTAATAATTCTCTTGTGGGATTATACTTTTATTATATATTCTTGAAGAAATACATATTTGGAAATAAAGAAACATTAAAGTAAAAGAATAAGAAAAGATTTAACAATAAGATTTTTTTTTCTACGCGTGAAAATTTTATAAAATTTGACATTTAATATAAAATTAATACGAATATTATCTTTTCTACAGAAAACAATCTAAGTATGTTTAAAGTCACTAAAGAGGTGAGAAATAAATGTCTTGAAAAGTTTTAATAACGTACTATTAGCATCCTTTTCGTATAGTAAATTTTACGCTAATAAATGACGAGACTAACGGGCTTGTAATTTTTCGCTTTAAATTGATAAAAAATTATCATTTTTCTTTGCATCGACTTATCGGAAAATTACATTATTGCGTTTAGGAAGAAATTTATCGATTCAAAATTAAAAAAAAAAAAAACAAAAAAAATATGTGTGAACAACTATGAAAAAAGTTTGCGATCGGATTTAAATGATTGTCCGGTTACGATGACATCGACAAGGACATCGAGATATTACAACGTTACATTAGCGGTCATTATCGTCGGCACTTTTTTTTTCATCGCCGAAAGACCGGTAGCTAGAGGTCAGTAGCCGGAACACTGTAATTATCGCCCCTAATTATCGATGCCTCCGAAGATAAGATCGAAGAAAGGGCAGCCGAAAGAGTCCTTCGAAAGGACTCGGTTGCCCCTTTTTCGCGTTAGGGTGATCGCGGCGTCTCATCCAGCGTGGTGTGGACCCTCTCAGAAATAAATCAATTAAGCCGATGCAGGCTTAAAAGGCATCGTCATCGTCATCGATTTTGCTCCTGAATGTGTTGAAAATAATCGAGGCGGATTCTACGGAATTTCGAGCGAATTAAACCTTCTCCTCGAGTAGAGAAACTTTAACGGAGAACGGAACAGTTAATCGCATTTACATTTGAGACATTAGTTACGATAATTATAGCGAATCGTGCTTTATTTGTGCTTATATTATTTCATGCTACTTTGCTTAAACACAATTTTACTTGAGACGTTTCGTGATTTTACTTAGTAAAAACGTAATATAATTAGCGTGAATTTAGCATCTCATTCGCATATCGTGCAACAATCTCTATTTCGCACTTAATATCGTTATGTTTTCTTGCGTCGATCACCGATCCTGCTAACGGTGCGAGGCGATGAGAGAGTGGACCGCGCGTCATTCGACGACAGGTGATACATGCCATGATACCGGCAAGAAAGTGTGGCTCAAGAGACGTTGAAGAATGAAACGGTACAAGAAGTTCGCTATCGGCTTCTTCATTATCGGTGTAACGTTAGATATCGCGCGCGAATCATTTATTATTAATAGTTAATATTTTATTACGGATACTTATATATATTTAAAAGAAAAGCAAGTATAGAGATATTGAAAATGATATCGAAATTTCCGTAACGTGACTTTCTATCGTTATTATTCTGAAATTAAATCGTGATGAAAGGTGTTAAAACGCGTGACAAGGTGAAAACGGAGCAGCCTGTATCTGAGAGAATCTATCCCCAGCAGTAATTCACATATTTCTTCTCGGCGAAAAATACGAACGAGATGCAACGATTTGCTCGCTCGGACTTCTCCAGAATTCCGGCTCCTCCATGAATTTTTCGGGATGCTGCCCAATTCCCAGCTGCGTCCTATATGAGATTCGTCCCTGGCATACGAGATTTTTTTCGTTCCGTTCTCCCCTTAGGCTACGTTTTTTTTTTCGCTCGCTCCGTTTCGGTCACTCGCGATTCTCGCCTCTCCTAGGCGAGCCTAAGTTAATATTAATGGGGATATTTATGGCGTTGGGTCAACGGCGGTCGCGGACGCCAGTACGCTTAGAGAGCCACTGATAAAAGGAAATCTGAAAATGCTATGATTTATGAGCCTGATTTCTCCACCTCTCTCTCTCCTTTTCCCCCTTCCCGATGTCTCTCGTATCGAGCTCCCTTAAACGCTGAATAAGTTATGGTTGCAGCGAGAGGGTGAGATGCTGCATTCTTTGCATCGTATTACACGCCCTTTTCCGACGTCTTGCGGATTCGTATACAGTAAAATTGTGTGTTCTGAATAAAGGTGCTTCGGGTAAAAATATATAAAACATATTTTGGTGGAAATTCCTATACTTAACAGCGATAAAATGTATCGTTGTGTGCGTGTTTCGATTATATTTGTTTCACTAATCGTAATTATAGTAATGATGTCAATTAAATTTACGGCGGTATCAAGAAAAAAAGTATCTAACATAAGAACATAGACTCGGAACAGAAGTGTCAGTTTAAAGCACGCCCAAGGCCGATTCCCGTGTAACGTGTGTCGTGTATCCTGTTCACTTAACCCTTTCGCCCTCGCAGCGGTAACAACTAAGCTTCTGTTTGTTGATACTAACGGCTCGCCTCAGCCGGCCAATCCACCGCGTTGGCGGGTTTAGCTTTCGGCTTCTCGGTGGCCTCTGCTTCTCTTCGCCAGCCGTCCTTCTCGATATGTCTTTCCCCCCCTCTTCCTCTCTGTATCTCATCTCATCTCGTCTCGTCCCGTCTCGTCGCAGATGACGCGAGGAAGAGCTACTCTTTTCGCGGAGAGACATGTGGCGGCTCCTGAACGAGGGCCGCCGCCAGAAAGAGAGCGCACTTTATTACGTCGCTCTCAAAGTATTTCGTTCTCGACGTTCTATGAATTCCGTATATTCTCCAGTAGTTTAATTAATGGAATTTCCGTAAATATTTTTGGGTCTCAACTTTTTCGCAAAAAAAAAAAAAAACGAAAACATTAATTATCTCTTATAAAATATTTAATTCTCATTTTATTCGCTATAAAATATGTTCAATTTTTTTTTTAACTTTTTTATACTTAAATTCTGGAATGAGAAAAGTTGAATGGTCGCTAGCTGCAATCGTGAGATTATTATCATTTATAAGATTAATCGAAGCAGATCGAAATGGCGGAGGAATGAGACCTGGTTATCCGAACTTCCGTGGAAACTTTCCTTTATCGCATTCAGAGCGTGGAGTTATGGAGAGATATTTATGGACGCGTACACGTTTTCCCACATACGCTCGGTTCTATGTTTGGCCGCGCTGTTAACCCTGAATTTCGCTGCTCCCTCCTTATGCCGTACGCACTTGCGAACCGTGCGGTATGCCAGCCTCTACAGGTTGCTCTTTCGAACAAGTGGTCTTGGGTGCGTGCCGATAATACCAGACACGTGGATCTCGTTAATCTTGGTCGCGCGGATTCTTCAAAGCTCTTACGGTACGAATCGAAAGGGTTTCCGCGGCGAAACGAATGTCTTTTTGACAATGCACAGTATATATCTTAGTTAAGTTTAATCGTTGATACGCGTTTTTCCCATAAAATCGTTATTTTATTGTTCAAATCAATTAGGAAATAATAATCATTTTTGATAATTCTATATCATGAATCGAATAACGATTAGACAAGAAAGATTAATAGAATATTTAAAAAAAAATTTTTAATATCAGGCATTTGTGTTATGTGAAGATATTAATATTTAAAATAATTCTCAAATTATTTTAAATTTTACATGTGTTTGTTTAATATAAATGCCGTGATATATACTAAAACATTACGCGATAATTAATTATTAATATTGAAAAATTTATATGTAAGCGAAGAGAGAATAAAATTTTAAATTCAATATGTGTTCGAATGAGCAGATAAATGGTATGCGAAGACGTTTCGCTATCGTAGATGATGTGGAAAGTGACTGGTCACTGCAAAGTTGACCGGACAATCCATTCCAACAGCATGTATCGCTTTTCGAATCGCGGAAGGCTGCCTCACGAGAGAAGGAAGATTTGTTCCCTAATGTAGTCACTGAGCCTCGGGGACGGCTCGACGACTCGGTAGGGTTTGCAAGTAGGCGTCTAGAAAGTGAGTAATGCTCACGACAAACGCAGCCCCCCATGAGGTCTAGCACGTCACGAGAGAAAGAGAGGCAGTGAGCTTGACATAAGCGAGACGGAGAGAGGGAGAGGAAGAGAAAGAGAAGGAGAGACGAGCTCTCCGTAGGGGTTGGCCCGACAGAAGATCCCTGCAGATAGGGTGCTAAGCGACACGCTAAGACCACCCTGGACTATCCGAGCGTTTCCTCGAGGGGTGATTCCGCCGTTCCACTCTGCTTCTGCCGCCTTCGTCTCCCGTTCGTGGCCACGGGACTAAATCGCGCTCGCGATCTCTAACGCTCTGCAATTTGCCAGTTCTCCTCCCCTTCTGCGTTACTACTGCGAGCGAAAGGATATCTTATCGCGGGGAAAAACGGATCTGCCGTTGTTACGATCGATGTGTGCAACCAACAAATAGTAAATACATTTTCGTATTTAAAGAATTGATACTTTGATAGGAAGCATAACTCTTATATTTATTATAAAACGTATATAAGTTCATCGAAATTGCAGAGATAATAAATGTTTGGACAATTTCTTTTTTATTTATTTATTTATTTATAGAGGATCTCTGTCTGAATTAATTATAAATATCACAAGAGAGAAATAGAATATTTAATCTCGTATCTTTATCACTTTTGATGTCATAATTTGAGATAACTTTTCGAGAGATATTGAGAGATATTATATTTTAAATATATATATAAAAAATATTTTATTATTGTACAATTTTTTTACTTCGCGCATATTTGACACTTACTCGTTCGATGAGAGTCATCGTGCAATATGTGGTTCAATTTTGTCTATATCGTCGTTAAAGAAGCGCAGCAACGACGGCAAAGAGGACGGTGTGTCCGTGATGAAGGCGGTCTTTGTCCCTGGCGGAAGCCAGAGTCCGTTCTTTATGAACGATGTGGCCTAAAGTGCCGCGTTCGCGACGGTTTATTCGCCCAATCGACGGCATATCTTCTCCCGTGTTTTGTAGTTTAGATATCCGTATTATAAACCGCGCCTAAATAAAGTATCGAGCGATGGATTGATCGCGTGGATTTCTTACATCGTCATCGACGATCGTGCTCCTCTCTTCTCCGTTCTTTCGTTATTTCGCAAACTGCAGAGAAAATTCAACAGTAACGTTCAATGCTCTGTCAGCTCTAATACGGATTTAGGTCAGACGTGGTGCAGGGAAGGGGATTGGAAAAAATCCAGAAACGGGCGAGTGTTATCCAATCGAGCGGAAAACTCATCAGTCACTTCTCACACAACACCTCCGTAATGTCAGTGACTGTCTAAAAAGCGTCTCTTCTCCACCCAATCTTCACTTTCTTTTCTATCGTACACCTTTAGTATCTCTCTTCTCTCTTTTCTTTTTTTATTCTTCATTTATATCGATGCGTGTCACGTTCGCGTTATTATGCTGCAATAATAGATATTTTAATGTTGCATCTGCATTGTTTTATGAAGATCATAGACGTCCCGTACAATAAAAAAGAATAAAACTTAGTTCTAATATATTTTTTAAAAATATAAATAAGTTAAAATATTATTTTATTCTGGAACATGTAATTTATAAGAAAATATTTTACAATTTTGTCATATTGAATATTTTGTTTGTGATTTATGATTTTCGATAGGAATTATATTTTTATCGTAGTCGGTAAAAAGATATAGATGTGATATAAAGATAATGTAATATATAAAGATATCCGCCACGTAGTGACTCCGGTCTAACGAAAAGTGTGACCCTTGAAAATAATTTGAATAATTACTAGCCAGTTTTTCATCGAGGATGCTAAACAGCTGTAGTCTGCCATCTTTTTTTGGTCCACCGCGGGACAAAAGACAATGCGAAGTGCCCTTAATTTACTTAAAAGACCTCCGAAAAGCCATTTCTCAATGCGCTTGTTGAGCTTAGCGCTTTGCTCAGGTTTCTTTCGTTTTCATATAATCATATAAAGAACAATAATACTGATTTTATATCGTAGCTAAATGTGTTTGCATTGATATCACATACATGAGTAGTAGTAGATAAATGAGAATGAATTTCTAATTTTTATAAATCACGTTTATAATTATGCTATAATATAAACAAACAAATATTTACAAATTAAGTTAAGATATTTATTATCAAAAATCGGGACAATTCTTGATACGATGTATCCCGAGATTCGAATATTAAGAGACCGACGTTGCTTGGAATCTCGTGGAGCACGTACGGTTTCTATTAAAGATGTCCCCTTTTCGCAAAACACGCGGGTGCCAGCGAGGATGACTCGAGGCAAGCCCCCAGTAATAATTCCTCCGTCGAATTAGCGCCATAAGTTTGGCGCCGCGACAGCCACGGAGACAATATTAATCTACTTTGAATTTATACACTCTGCGGTCTTCCGCCAACCTAGCTTGTATTAAAAGTTTTCTTATAGTTTTTTTCTCATTTTTTGAAACTTTCTACGACAGAAAGTTTTTTTCGAAAACAAATAAACTGAAATATTAGCCGTAAATAGGAAAATCTTTTTGATTCTCCTGCTATTCGATCAAAGATATACATTCAAGTTTTCTGAATAAATGTCTCATTTGTTATACATATTTTCTTTACAGATTTTATTTAAAGTTTTTATTTTCCGATCAAATGTGTATGTGTATATTTTCTCATACGCTTATGTTCGAAAATAAAAAAATAAAATAAAATTTGGAAATAATTAATCTTTTAGTCAGAAGTTGAAGAAAGCTAGATATTTCGAGACAATTGCCGTTATGTCGGTTTATTAACTCTGTGGCTCGTACTATTAAGACGTGGTAAGAGGAGAAGGAGGTAAGATTCACCCTCCTTCGTGCAGACAGATAAATAACTCAGGACAGCCTGAGAATAACTTAAGACTCCTACTGTAATGATGTCTGAGTAAATCCAAAAGATACTCATTTGTAGCGAGAATGCTGCGAATGAGTATCTTTTATTATTTCATGTGTTTCTTCATATATGTGTTTAATTATATGCATATTTACAAAAATATGTATCTGCAATAATGACTTGTTTGAAAACGTAAGATAAAGAGAAGGGAAGAATATAAGATATTTTTTTAAAAGATGAAAGCTATAAGACAAGACCACGCTGTAATTAAAACATAAATTTTAAAACATAAATTTTAATATTTATATTAACGAATTGTATATACTTTCAATGAAATAAGATGCATCTGTTTTTTTTCTGACTTTGATTAATTTTATATTTTTATAACATATTCTTCCTTTAATTTCGTTATAAATTTTTTAAATTGGAATAATAATAAATCTTTTAATTGTTACTAATACACAGACCTTTCATCGATATTCATTGATATTCGTTGACTTAATGAGTTGAAAATATTAAACTATATATTCTTACCCTTCTCTTTTACTATCAAAACATGTATCACTATTTTTATTATTATGTATAATCGTTAAAGTGACGATAGAAACATATAGTTTATGATACTCCGGTACCTCGATCCGTAAAGGAAAAAGTGTGCATTGCAGCCGTATCTTAAACCGTACATTAACATGGAAATAAACGGGGTGCCGTTCGACGTTTTGCACATACATTATGCGCCGAGTTGCACCAAACGCGTTCCAGCACTTAGCCGCATCTTTCCGCGAGACCGTCAGAGCTTGCGTTTGGAGCGATTTCTCTGAGCCCTGACTGGAAAAAAAATTTATGTTAAGCTGAAGACCGCGGGACTCGGCTCACTGCTGGGGATTAAGACATTCTCGAGCTAATAATTTTCATGCCAGGCCGTGAAATGTTTTGTCCGCGTCCGTCTCGCTTTTCTGCCTGGACCGACATCAGCGTCCGGCAAAAAGTCGCGGACGCCCGATCCGAATCGCGGCCGCTCGCGAAAATCGACAACCGACTCGGACGACGATCGGGCAATCTTATCCGCTCGTCGACGAACGATTAAAACGATTTTCAAACAGATCCGCGGAATTTCCTATGGACAATAGGTGTCAGTCGGAGAGAATATAGTGCCCGGAGGTGCGCGGTTCGAACCCCGAGTCTACAATTATGAGCCATACCACGTCGGGGCGAACCTCATAACGAACTCACTATATTGCCGAGCATTTCAAAACTGGCTGTATACTCGTGTAGAGAACGCTCTTTACCTGGTTTCCTTTCCTTCATCTTCCTCTCTACACGCTCTCCGTGATCAGCGAGGGACAAAGAAGGGCCGCGAGAGATATAGAAGGCCTAAGAATAATGTTTTGATGATGAAAGAAAGGAATTTCGGGGAATTTTTTTTTGTTTCATGGAACCTATGTGCTCTCCCGATGCCAGCAATCGCGGATAAAAGAGGTCAACATCGACGATGACGTTGAACTTTTTTGACGTAACATTGTAATTCTATACTCGCTTTAAAATTAAAATTTTATTTAAAATGATGAAGGACTTTTTAATATCGCATATTGCCTGACTAATTGAACGGATATTTTAAAGATATTTTAAGAAATTTTATGATTTCTGTATTGATATTTATGTTCTTAATATTATTTAATTATTTAATTTATTGTACAATAACTTTGATCTCATTTGAAAGATAATTTAATTCTCTACAACTTTTGTTTCGGTACTTTTTGTTAAAAGACGCATACTTTCCCTGATATTTGTAAAAATGTAAAAAATTACTGTGGTTTCACAGGTTTTTGGGCGCTAACTTTTTAAGGAAGCATTTTTCGACCCATGTTTATAGGAAACTTTTTGTTTGGTATTAAATTATCTTTCAAATGAGATCAAAGTTATTGTAGTTCGTTCCATAGGTTTTCAAATAACCGTCAATAGCCGAAAAAACACTTTTCAGTATATTTGAAATTGGTTATTAACTGGTTTATTTCAAAACCTACGGTGCGAACTACAATCACTTTGATCTCATTTGAAAGATAAGGCTATTGACGGTTATTCGAAAACCTATAGAACGAACTATTGGGTTGAACGGAAAGTTCGTTCCGTTTTTTTACTAATGAAGACCGAAAAAACGGCACGAACTTCCCGTTCAACCCAATATTATTTAATAATTTGTGAGTTATCGTAATTAATACTTTTCCCTAATATATTATTAGATTTACATTTATGTATTTTATATATATATAATTTAAAATTATGCTGCATTATATATATAAAAAATTAAATTTGTTACTTTTTATTTGTGCACATGCTGTAACTTTACGTTACAAATTCTAATTCCTATCCGCGTTACTTTATTTTTGTATAACATTGTATATTCAGATTGCTTTTGATTATCCACTTTGACTCGCCGCGATGATTTCTTATCGAAGCGAATCTCTGGGATATATACTCTATACTTGAAAATAAATTACATTGCACAGAAGATATGCTAGGGCCAGCAGAGGAAACAACGACCAGATGTGAGTGGCTGTCGCATGAGACACGTGTGTCCAAGCCATCGGATGACACTCGCTATATTTAGTTCTATGGGAAAAAGGGGTTTCAGAAGCATAATCACACCTACGTGTATGCTGCGTATTCAAATTCCCATGTCAATTTTTTAAGCGAGTAGACATTTTTCTTTTTTACTGGTGTAGCTCCGTATTATAATAGGTGCTCTTTCTAATAATTTCAGTGATTTTTGTTGTCAAAGATAGGATTCGGTCTCATAAAAAAAAGAATATCAGAGCAGATACAAATTGTTTGTCAACTAAAATTGCTCTAATCATTATACATCACAGTATCACGATATTCCATGTAATAAATATATCGAAAATTATATTTATAAATCTATTATTTATTACATTTAAGAATTGCAGAGATTACCTATCGTCAAAATATTTAGTTCATCATTTAAATTTTATCGTTGATGAAAATAGTATTCTTGTCTCTTTTTATATATGCATATTACATATACATATAATGTGTGTATGTATGCGATATTATGTGTAATAATATGCATAATAATATCAACATTATTTTATGTTACGATACTATAATATGCAATGTATGTAATAGTTGATATATTTACACGAGACCCAAAACGCAGTAGTGTAATTATATAAAAGAGCGCGTAGATTGGTGGATCACATGTGTGCTTCGAGAAAACGCGTGGGAAGATGCTGTTATAACCGTTGGCAGCTGTTCACACGTGTCTCTGATGCGCGCGATACTCAAATTTAATGTGTCTCTTTCTGTCTTCATACTTCGAATAAATTATGAAATAATATAAAAATCTCTATTGTATTATCTCGCTTTGATCATGGTAATCTCAATTATCATTAATCGCAGCCATAAGTTATAAATACATGCATTATATATAAGAATTTATACCACGAAAAAATAAAAATCTGTGCACACACATTCTCTCTCTTGTAACTATTGTTACAAATATTAATTACATTATATCAATCTATTATTTCAGATTGATGCACCGCTAGAGAATGAAACCGATGTCGAATCCGATGTCCATAATTTCGAGTCTACATCACCAGAAAAAGGTTTCAAGGGTGAGTGAAAAGAAATTTTAATGCATGGATATTTTAGAAATATAAAATATGTAATGCATATATGTATGTATATCAGTTCAAAATTCGGAACATTCTTGAAGCGAGAATTACAACTTTGTTAATTTCAAACGAATAAATATCTGTATACTTATATGCTAAAAAGCTATCAAAATTATTTTTGACACGATATCTCGTTCTTTTTTATATCAAATATTTGTATATTATTTAACTATATATATTTTAATATAAAGTCAAGAATATTTTATATGAGTTATATGTTATATAATAATATATAATGGATCACTATTGCAGAGATAAATGAACAATTTCAAATAACAAATAAATTAAATAAGTTATAAATCACTTACCTCACGGTTACTCCACCGTCCTAGAGAGAGATGCCACCTTAGATTTTTTTTCTCTTATTCATCCTTTGCTGCTTCTTCATGGCACTCACTCGCGAAAACACGGTTAATTAAAATTACGTATATACTAATTAGTTGAATATAGCGATGGCAAGGCACTTTGCATAATATTCCCGATGTTAATAATATACGATACTACTTTTATTATATTATTGAGGACGAAAAACGCAAAAATGATCATCAGCTCGACACTTGAAGATTGCATGATCAAATTCGTGCACCATTAAAATAATTTATAATTATGATATTGTTTCGATTTCTATTTAAAATGAATAAATTGCGCGAAATACACGTTTCGATAAATAATGAACACTTTAACATGCTTACGAGAAGTTAATCGGTGATTGTAATAATTGTAGAAATAATTGCGTGTTTTGAAGGATAATACGATGACACACTCGCGCCGCTGTTGTTTTCCTGCTCGAGTCTTAGAGCGTACATGACAACAACAAAGCCACAGCTCGGTATGTAAACAATAACGCGCTACACATCACGAAATATTTAACGCGTTACGAAATAAATTTATGCGAAAATTCTATTTCTTAAACTTTAAATTAATCAATAAACGATTGATTATGACTATTCGTTAATATCATTTAATGTCGCGATCTGTGTATTATTATTAAATCGGTGGAAAAGTTTAAAACGCGATACAAAATACATTCGAATCGAAACATTAACAATTGAGTTTTTCAGAAGTTAAATTTGATTAACTCTATTCTTTATAAATTTTTTAATTTTTATATCAGAGTATATAAAATTATAAGAAAAATGGAATTGATCAATTTGGCTTCTGGACAGCTCAATTATCCTAAATACCGGATTAAAAAACAGTGATTTGATTTTTATCTTATATATTTTGCTTAGATTTTTATTTTGAACGAACATCGCGCAAATATTTGCTTCGATGAATAGCCGTTGTGATATTTTTATAAATCGTTTATCGCGGGAATTAATCACACAAATCATGAAAACTATTAATTGTAATAGAAATTTATCATAGAGAATAATAAAATTGACGTCTTCTTGTACTTGTCGCGATCGCGTTTCTTAAAGCGTAATACTAACAATAAGACACACGGAGCGCCTCGCACCGCTACATTCCATCTCGAGTGTCGCCGAAAGAATGATCACGCGTGTAAGGTGACTGCGCGTATAAAACATAAACATAAACATTATACGTCATAAAATTCGGTAAAATTGCTCTAAAATACAAACATACCAAGTGTGATTCAAGCACCGAGCACATCGTAGTTTTCACGTTGTTCTCCCGTCATATGATAAAACGTGCGTCACGTGTGATATTAACGTCAGAAGTGTTATACAAATGTCTTGCGATTCTGCTGATTAGTGAGCGCGTAATCGTAATTAACTGTGTTTTCTCGAATGAGTATCGTATGAATCACCAAAAAGAAAGAAAAAGAAGGAGGTCCGAGATAGCATCGGACGTTACGGCGGAGCAATTGTAGGGTAAGCAATTTATAATTTAATTTATTTACTTGTGAAATTTTAATAGCTTATTTATCTCTGCAGTCCACTGTATATCATTGTATGATATAATGAATAAAATCATCTAAATTTGATTTTGAAATAAAAAATTCAAATATTTAATAAATTTATAATTATCTCTTTTCAAAATTTATGATAAATTTTAAATTATTTATATAAAAGAAAATCAGATATTTATTTATCATATCATATCTTAATGTATCGAGTTTTTAAAAATAATTTTGATAGCGTCTTCATAAAATATAAGTACAAATATATTTATGCGCTTAGCGAATTTTTATTTTCGTTTCAAAAACTCCTAGCTTCAACGATGTAGTATATCATAAAATGTGAATCAGGTTTCACGACTAGATGCATTACTCGTTCCTTAGTTACATTAGCTTGCAATCATGATTATGAGTTGCTCATGTTTGAGATTATGCGTGCATGCAATTATGCGACTCGGGCATGAAGATGATCGTTACATTAACGATATGCAAGCAAGTCATTATTTATAATACTATAATTTTACACAAGAGAGTAGATATTTCTCCGGAATTTAACCGGATTTAACCGGAGATCGAATTTCCGGCGAGAATCTCCGGTAGGAGGTTGAAATTAAGGCATTCGTCGTAGATACACATACACCATATACGTACGAAACCAATCCACTTAAGGCGCCGCATCCCTCCTTCATCCCCCTTTTTATTCGCGCCAGGGGTGGTCGGCAAGGTTTTGTTCTCGAACAAAAATCTGACAAATATGCCACGATTTGCCGAAGAATGGAGGCGAAGTGCACCACCCTCGTCCCGTTTCCCCCCCACCGTAGTAACTTCCACCGGGGTCCAAGCATCCTAACCCACCCTTCACCCTTTCCCCTTTCTTATTCTCCGGCTTTCCTTTAGTTTCCGCCTTTTCTTCTTGGCCCCTCGTCGCTCGGTTTTCCTCTCGAGAGACGGAGGAGGAAGAGGAGAAGCGCGGCAAACAGTGACTCTTAAATTACTTAGACTTAGACCGAACAAAATGTAACAAATGACTGCGAACGGAGCCACTTATGCGATATTGGCCCATCACCACCATTCACGTATATTGATACGTCGCATTAGGGCTAGCCGACACCCTCCCCTATATCAGCTGACTATCTCTCCGCTTCCTGTCTTCCGCTTCTAAAAAGAAGGAGCTTTCATTAGAACTTTATACGCTTTGCAAACAAGACATCGGTGGCCTGATTTTTATTTCCGTAAAATGCGTTAATTTTCTTTCTTCCTCTCTTTTTCGTTTTACCATGCTCACTTTATAATTTTCCGGTTATGTTCCAACAAGACAAACGGTGCAATCGTTCTTTAAAAGATAGGGAGCAGCCGTCGTTCGGTGAGTTTCTCACGGAAGATCTGCGGTTTTGGGTCCTCGAATACCTCGAATATCGGCTTCTCTTTTCCTATCCGCGCTCCTTGCTGAGTCCTTTCGTTATTAATGGTTTTCGCGAACTAGGTTCATTAAGGAGCTCACGAAACTCTACCGCGCATTCATGAGAACGCCACCCCTTCCAGTTCTCACGAGATGAGGGGTGGATGTTGGATGCCAATATGGAATATTCATGCATCAAATTAGTAATATATATTATTTTTACGCCTATGGTTTATTTATTTTTTTAAATTTCTTATTATGTCATTTTCAACGTTATATCAAGCATTATAAGATATAACATACATACTCGTGGAGAATGTCTTATCATTGTCATCTTGCAGTTTCTTTTATATTTCGAAAAATCAGAAGGACTTTTATTAAGATGAGTATATATTTATCGACGATTATCGTTGAATATCGATTTATTTTAATATTTTTTATCATTTATTTCTTTAATGCTAAAAAATTGAAAAACTGACGTTTTCTGAATGATGTTAAATATTATAAGTATAAAATATATTTGATCTATTATAATACTGTTCGTTTTTATATATCTTGGTTATGAAAGCGTCTTCTCTAAATAATAAAGTTTTTTCGCGCTGAGCGGAAGCTACTATTGCACGCGATGAAGGAGATACGCAGAATCGCCAGCATGAAAACGGATATTGAGAGAAAAACGGGCGCAGTAGTTTGACGAATGAAATCGTAATGAAGACATTAACGTTGCTCGTGTTATCGAAGGTAGAAGAAAAGAGCGATGTACCTGTCACCAATGCACTCAACTACGCGTACTCGACCTCGGGGCGCGGATTATGCGCCGAATTATGTAAAAAACGAAAAGGCATCGCCTTCGCCGACTTTTTTCTCGGCACCTCTCATCATCTCCCCGCTAGCCTCAGCGCAGACTGGAATTATGCTAGAACACGAGGTAATGCAATAATAAGTATAAGTTAGGCAGAAAGCGGGTTCTCGCGAGAAAACGAGAGGCCGGCGGACGGGAGTGAGAGAAAGAGAAGCGTCTCTTTGGTACCGGCTGACTATTATGTCGTTTAAGACGAGCTCCCCGAGCATGCCCGCCGTGCCATCTGGAAAGAGAAAGAGCGCTAGTATTTTTGCAAATACATAAGTCAGGACCCGTTTTGCACTCCCGTGATCGTACCGCGATTTTTCTCAAAAGCTTGCGCTCGTGATGCCGCTGAACGATAATACATGCTCGTGCTTCGCTGTCTCTGCTCTGAGTTTTTTCGGGGTTCGCATGCGAATGCATCGCGAAAACTGACGGGATTCGGAATCGTGGAAATCCATTCCGCGCGTGGGCCCGTCACGGAAAGTAAACGCGTCGACTGTTCGCACATAGAGTGACGAGGCTATTGCCGTTTTTTTGCTATTAGCTAAGTATACCGCCTCTGGCTTATGTTAAGCCTCGGTAATTATTTGTCACAGTCAGCTACGACGAGAGACAGACAGAAGAAGATGTGACATGAGGCAAGGGCGGAGAAAGATCCTTTCTCTCTCGGCTCTTTAATGCGATACAAGAGACTCTCATTGACTGCCATTAATTATCTTTACGTCATTATTCTTTTTTTTTTTCTTAAATTCTTCTGCTTTTGCATCGATAAAGATAGATTATAATTGATGAATTGGACTTTTTTAATTGTGTTATGTATGCATGATAGAAATATTTTTTAAATGAATTTACTATGCATTGAAAATTCTTCGAATTGTGATAAAATTTATTTGATATTTGTGATTTGGCACTTTACATATTTATATTCTTAATATAAATTATATATTTTAAAACAGGGAGTGTGTATGTATTTAAAAATGTATTTTATAGTTTAACTTATGATATTTTTAAAACAAAATTATTTAATTTCGTTTGAGTACAAGATCTTGTTATCGACATCATTTAGTTGATTTAGTTTATATATGTATATTATTTAAACATGTTTTTTGGTACAACTTTCATAACATCCTCGATTTTATATAACTTTAATCTCTCTTTCGTCATTACCTTCTCATTCTCTCATCCTGCAGCACTTTTGCCCCCACTGCCCCGTCATTTTCGGCGCCGTTCTCGTCCTTAATGTGATTTTAAGGAGCGCCACGAGCAACACCATCGACTAGGAGATATCCGTGGATGCTTGCGAATTATTTCTTTTGCTTTTGATCAACCTTCTATCATCGCGTACTTTATTTAAATTATATAATGAATAATATACAGCTATTATATGATGTGACTTTATCTTTCATAAATGATTTATGTGATTGTTTAACTTTGCAATCTTTTTTACGAGTCTTATTCTTTTATCACACATACATCCTTAATATTTTATATTCTCGACTCTCTTATTTGATATTATTTGATATATTTATCCATATAATTTTTATTACATTTTTATATGTTTAAATTAATATAAAAAGAAATCGAGAGCATTTAATTTCTATTGATAAGCACTTTATTGTTCGTAGCACTTTTGTTACCAACTCGTAGTTACACGTCAATCGAAGCGGTTTTTACGTTTCCGCAATACTCTCGGAAATTATTATACGGATAGATAAGAAAATGAAAGTGTGTGAATGAAAGAGTAGACTCTATTCTCAGCATAGTACGCGGAAAAATGTTTCAGAAGTGTCAGTCATGCGTAAGACGCATCCAACACATTGTGTCATCGTACAATCATATACAGACATATACAGAGCACGCTTGCAATCATACATACAATCATATATATACAAATCCTGATGGAATCCACCCTCTATGAAACAACAGAAAGAGCTTTTATCGACTCGCTTGGCTTATTTTCTATAAAGAAAATTCCCTTCGGAATAAAAGAAAGTTTTCCGTGGGGAAAAATAGAAATAAAAAGAGAGAAGGAAAAAAGATGGATAGACAAAAAATGTCAAATAATTTATTCTTTTGTGTATAAAATGTAATATATTTAATATGACATTTAAAAAAAAAAATGAAATTTTTATATCCGATGAGGTTTTATATACATATTGGAAATATCGAGTAAATGTTTATTTTATACATGATATTAATTACTTGACACGCTTATAATAAATGTATATAATAGCTGTTATATGTTTACATGTTTTAGTGACAATGTTTTTATTTATGTGTGATGTATCTTCGCTTTATGATGGGAATGCGAATGAAAATATTGCTGGTCTGCTAACGCTTATACTGCTGTGCCAATTTTCAGGAGGGATAGGTTGAGAAATGTATATAATTTTTGTTACAGGAACGGAACTGGTGCCGAGCTGATCTGTATGAACCGACGATTATGTAGCCAATTTTGTTTAACATTTAATAACAATAGCGCTGATTTAACGCAAGATATTTTTATACATGCAATCATATATAAGTATATAAACCCAATCCCTATATATCCGTTACCTATATAAACCGTGGAAATGATTATTACTATGCTGTTGCATCTATAATGTATGCTATATGATATATTTGTTTAAAAAAGAATAGTAATGAAGAGATTTATAAGTTATAAGAGAGAAATAATTGTGGGGATAGAAAAAACAAGATTAATGACAAAGTTCGTTGGTTCATTATTATTAAAACGGTTTTATGATTTATTAAATTTTTGTGAATCATAGAAAGAAATAAAATAGAAAACCGTGCATATACTTTTTCCTTCTCTCTAAAATGTATTTATATATTATATGAATATATTGTATTGATAATATAATATTTATTGTTAATATGCCTGATATGATTCCAATACTTGTGTGTATATTTTATATACAATATATATTTCTTTTAATATTATTTTTAACAGTACAATACGTTTTTCATTAATAGCAATCTAGCGTAGTAGCAGGCGAAAGATGCATGGTAACATAAAAAAGGATAGTGTTATATGATCTATTTATTTATCCATTATATGTATGCAGAATTAATTTCTTAAATTAATCTTATAAAAGGAAACAAAGAATATTTTTATTTTATATTCTCTATGATTTCTTCTTTAATGTTTACAATAAAATTCTATCTTACAGAAAAATATTTGAAGTGCATAATTTTTTAGCGGTTGACAATATAAAGCAAAAAAGAAGCGCCCAGACATTTTACTTTAATATATGTAGTAAAAACTTAAATTTTAAGGTTTTCAAAAAATTCCAAATAAATTTTTCTAGAAATCTACGATAGCTTCAGCGTGCGAGCAAGAAGAAGGGAAGATATGGGGTATGTATATCTGTGTGTATATGTGTGTTGGTCGCGCGTTAATTAGTTTGCAAGGAGTTTAAAGGCAAGCCTGGAAGGACTTCGTCAGGCTGCTAGGTGGTCCCGAAGCCTCGAGTCATCATTGCCTCATTTACTTTGTAAAACAATCTTGCCGGCAGTTCAATGGGCCTAACTATATCAAACTTGGCACCGCGTAATTAAACTTCCTTGTAAACCGGTCGAAAAGTAACAATTTACATAGAGAGAGATGGTCAAATTTTAGTATGGATGATAATTAACGAATGGTTTATAATTTCAAATCATGGATTTAATTTACTGTATACGCTATTTTACGCTTGAAATATGTTATATTTAAAAGATGTACAATATATTATAATAATGTGTACATTTTATAATTTCAGAAAGAACAAATTAATATTGAAATTTATTCGATTATAAATATTTTAAAACTTAAAAAACAAGTACACAACTAAAATTAAAATATTTTATGATAAGAGAAAACACAATTTTTTGCAAATGTATCTAAATGTTAAGCGTGTTAATAGATTACGAAAGAACAAAACGAACCGAGAATAGCAGTTTTGTAACCAGGAAAACTGATGTAAAATGCAAAAAGGACGCGCGTGATCGTCTTTTGAGAAATCGCTCTGGATTATTAGGGTATGCCAGATTTTCACCGTACGACCGACGTCGAGGGGTTAAGCCGTTTTTACTTATTTTCTTTCTAATCCTTACAAATGTCAGGGTCATCAAGTTTTTTCTCTAATTCGTATTGCGACCGACCCGCATGCAAACGTTAATCTTGACAGAACGGTCCGTGGTTTTGTTTAGGGGATGCTTGTTAAACATTGGCATATTATTAACAAGCGCGATACGATGCAGTCATCAAGTTGTTCGTTAATCTCGTTAAACCTTGACAGATCGAAACACACGTGATTTATTTTTGGATTAAAAATTTTAAGATTATTGTATTCTTTCTACTAGAATTTTTTGTGTCCTCACATATTTTTAACTAATTCTAAAAGAAAGCTCAGATAGATATCGTTGGCACTGTAGCTGTCATTTACTCTCGGGAAGCTTCTTTTTTCGAGAAACCGAGGACATCCGAATTCAGCAATGCGATCTGATTTCGGAGCCTGCGCGCGAAACTTGCTGGAAATCAGCGATACGATCTTCGAAGTGACGCGAGTGTGGCTGAACTCTCGATACGCTTCTTCCCAGAGACAAAACTATCTCCGTGTGCCATAGACAATGGGGAGAAGCTGACGAGTCAAGCGCAAACCTGAAATGACAAATGACAGGATGTGTCCTAAATACACCGCTGGGGTGTCCTATTTTCTTCGTTTCTCCTTAACACACGAATCTCTCTCATATCTAAATAACACGGCAGTTGAAGCATTTTAACGAAATGAAATAAATTTTGATAAATATAATGAGTTCTCAAATATATGTACATATTTATAATTATTCATACGATATAATAAACCTCGAAGCAAAAATATGATTTTTAGAGGATAAATCTTTGTAACTCTTTGATATTAGAATTTTTAGTAAATTTTCCAGATATAGTACAAGCAATTTACACACACACAAATCATGGCAAAACAAATATTATTTTACTATTAAAGAAGCTAATTTTTAAATGTTATATTTGTACATTTCGTGCCAAATTTTTTTCATCGTGCACAGTTGTATTATTGTTATGTGCCGGTATGATTATATAAACTACTAGAAGCGGCTATAGATGGTTGTAGAAAACTACTCGCTTCCTTATTTTTCTTTCGTGTGCCTTCATTTTAACAAATTATCTTGCGGTAGAGCGAGGTAGAGAGCGTGCACGGAAATAACACAATAGGAAAAAAGTACAATAATGAAGCTCCTTTAAATGTAAACGAACCGTTTGAAGCGGTAAACGGCACTGACGAGAAATAGAAACGTGTAAGCGAGAGGCTGTAATTAAGCCAGCCCTCACCGGCATCATAGCTATCTCCCCACGGATATGCAATACCTTCCTTCATAGACACATCGCGCGTTCTAATCTATCCCGAGACGCGCCGACATAATTAATTTATTCGCGTTTGCGGCTCGTTAATTGAACAACAGTTGTGCGGGCAGTTAATGAGAGCGCGCTGCCACGGTAGTGACGAACATCTCATTAAGCAAATCGCGAGGGTGCCTGGACGCTCGGACCCGTGCCCTTAACCTATCACGTCCTATTGGACAAAGCTACCATCGAACGAAAAATTCGAGGAAAAAAATAGAGTAAATATAAAATTTATAAGATGCAGTTTAAATACACAGATCGTATTTAAAATAAACTTTACAAATTATGGAATTTTTACTCGATGCTTGTTTGTAATGTAAAAATGTATTTTTAATTGCGTCATAGTTTTCGATTAAAAATACGCGCGATTTTATACCTCCCGCACCACAATCTTCATCATTACTCCTTGTTCGGGCTTCTCGCGGACATTGATGCGCGATCGATTAATTCTAACCGAGTTTGTATTCATCGCCTCGTTTTAAACCTCCCTACTTCTCTTTTTTTTTTTTTTTTTTTTTTTTTTCTTACGCGCGTAGGGCCTCCTCCTTAACTCGAATCGCAGCAAGATGGCCGCGGGCTCCGGTAAATAAGCGACTGTCATCTGACGCCCGCAAAAAGCGGATACACCGCGGCAGACTGGTCTCCGTGCTCCCGTCTTCGTCCTGCCCTCTCACCCTCGCTCTCGATCTCTCCCTCTGACCCTCTTCGTCTGTATTCTTCGTTCTGCCCTGCCAGATCCCTTGTCTCTCTTTTCCTTACTTTTATTTACCCGTTCGTTTATTCCAGGCATCGCGTCTCACTGGATCTGACCGTTCCCTCTTCCCCTTTTCCCTCTTCGACTTCGCGTTCCTCTTTTGCGAGGTCTGAAGATTAATTACAAAAAATCACCGCGACGCGAATTGGAAACGTCGTTCCACGAACTGCGAACACGGCACGAGGGACATGGGGAGGAAGGGCAGGGAGAGATATGTCCACCGATGAACTTTTTGGCCCGCGAAAGGTGGCCCAATATAAGCGACCGGATGTTTCAGGACCGATTGGAGGATCGGCCTGTGGTTGTTGCGGGTTTAGCGTCGATCACCGCGTCGCGAATCGATAACAGCTGTCGAGCAGGATCGTATACGAAATGTAAATGCTTGCAATTTTCTTTGTCGCCGAAAATGCGAATCCGTTTATTTGCTATTCTTTCTTCGCTCTTCCCTCCTCCCTGCCCTTATTTGATATTATAAGCCTCAACATATTCGATTATATTGACTCTAATCAAAAATACTTTTTTAACTAATACATTGATAAATATATAAATTTAAAAAACACTGCAGCGAAGAATACACAACCATTAAAATCTCATTAATGGTTTATGATCCTTTCCGCTTGTTCGTTCCTTGAAAACTTGTTCCCCACGTGATTTCAAGTGTTAATGCCCCCGACATCTAAAATATATCGTTATTTTATCGTGTGATTTTTTTCCTTCGCGTGTCCCGTAATGTTCTCTAGATTTCAGGTATGGCGAAAAGCGTGGCGCTTGGGCCGATAGAAGACGCAAGTTTATCCGTGTTCGCGTTCGCGAATCCTTTATTTTTGGTAATTTCGAGACAAATGACTGGTCGACTTGACGGGCCATTATAATGACATTAGCACTACGACTACGGGGCGCGCGCGCACGCGAGAAGGATGGGAATCTTTGTGGATTTCTCGTTTTCATGTTGGTTGGTTGTTTTATTTCTTCAAAGTTTTATTCTAATGAAATCTGATTAAATATAGTCTTATATGCAGAAACCGTTAATCATTCGAGCAATTACTATAAGATAGTGAAGTTTCCTCTTATCATTTTCCATCAGAAGAGCTATATCGGTGACGACTTTTAAAATAAGTTAACTTTCACTTGAATTCTCAACAATATGGCTCAACTCAATATATCGCAGAGATAGTTATACAAGGTAACTAACTTAAAAGTCATCACCGATAGCTTCTGACGGAGAATCGTAAAAGGAAACTTCATTACATTAGAGTAATGGCTCGAATGATTGATGGTTTTCGCATATAGGACTTCATTTAACCAGATCAACCAGTTAGTTTTTAAAATCTGCTTCGAAAGATTAATAAAGATTTATACTTCTCATTATAGTAGCTACTTTCTATTACGTGATTATCTTCCGGGTAAACAAGTAGTCTTATTACAAGTTTATATAAAAATCTAGAAAATTATAAATTAATAAATATTATAATCAAAAGAAAAAAAGCTTTGTCCATTTTTTGTCGGAGAATATAATTTAAGATAATTGTTCAATTTACAATATTTATCCGTGTTTTAATATCGATAATTATTATAAACACATTAATTATAAAAAAATTTCTTATATCTTGCGTTTTTAACTTTATTCTTTTTATCCCGTCATCCTGTCTTGAGACAAGATTATCGCGGAAACTTTAATTCGTGCAAGTCAGGAGAAAAATAGTTGGCTACTTGAGAAAACCAGAGAAATTGAGAAAGTTTTATCCGCGTATATAGCAATTTCAAAATATATCCTCTAAGAATTTATAATGTTAAGTTCTCTCACACATATGTTGCATGACACTTGTGTTTAACAATATTACAAACATAATATGTAAACGTAAAAAAAATTTTCTCGGACATTACATTATAACGAAAGGACGATAATATGATAGAGGTATCGGATAGAAACGTCATACGCGATAAATGACAAGTGTAAATTCAGCCTTAAGTTGAATTAACGATTAACAGCGCGCGAGGAGGAGTCGGGAGCATCCTGTGACGCGTCTCCGCGTTTTTCGTGCGCCACGCCGGTGAGGCTTGACAGTAGCGGAATTGGGAGGAATTAAAAACGAAGTGAAATAAAGCAAAAGGATGGTCGAGTTGTGGCCGGGTGCTTTGTGATGTTCGCAGAGGCCGCATAAGCTTCGTTTCTCTCTTCCTCATAGTCCTCTCTCTTTCGGAACCTCGCCCCTGCTCTCTTCTACGTTCTTTCTCTCGTTCTCTATCGGGTCCACTTTCGTTCGCGGACTTTCATGCAGCGGACGACTAATTTGAAATGAGTGCGAGACGTAGTTTCCGAAGACTCGACGAGAGAAAAAAAAAAGGAGAGAGAGTATAAAAACTAATCATCTTACCTTCAGGCGGAAATCAGCATTTCTAATTCGTCTATCGCGAATTAATACCGCGATGAGCAGTCGACTCTCGATTGCAATTGGGATTTAGAACCGAAGGAATGTGGGGAAATATTCCGACAATCGATATTCATTATCATGATTCATTTAAAGCGTTTATACATATATCTATACATTAATTAATCGATTATTAATTTTGCAATATTTTCAACATGATATATATCGTTTATCATCTAATTCAGTTATCACATTATCTATATCAAATATTTTTTATTTTCTTGTAAATTAAGGTTTGTAAAAATGGATTCAATATTTCTAAAATTATATTTTTAATGGTATTATTTTTTAACATTATGTATGGATATCATGACATAATAGCTTTTTATTCTATGTATTCGATACTTAATTGATTAATAAAAATGTCAATGTAAAGTGACATTTGAGACATTGCTGGTATACGCTGAATGTCCCGTGGAAGATTTGCGACTAATACGAGAAGGGGCAGGATGATTTGTCGGAGGGTCAGTATTAACGATAATTAGACAATTAATAGCTCGTCTCAGGCCAATGGAGGAGATCGCTTGACCGGCGCGACGTAGTGACGGAGTTGTGCCGGCGATAAATTTAGCAATTATCGCTTTAACGCGTAATTGGGTCGATCTTCCGCTTGAAACTTTGTGGGAAAGCAGTCGACCGCGACATTGGCGCCAATTTACTGATTGCATTAAGTCGCTGCAATTGGTAATTGGCCCTACATGTGAAATCATCGCCGAACAATGTAGACAATACTGGTACTAAATACTGGGGATGTTTTGACCGAAAACTAATATGATTACTGCGTATTTTGAAAAGAAATGTAGATATTATATTATATCGTGACAATAATGATAAATTATTAGATCTGTCAAACGATCACACATAAGCTGAGAATTTATCCAAGTTGAAAATTCTGTGGTTTGAATATAGTATAATTAAGATAATGGCAAACACATTTGATGATATACATCGAGCCTCATAATTACATAATTAGCGAATTCTTGCTCGTATCGCGATTGTCTCGTGCAGTGCCCTTCGCGATAATAAAGTTTATCTTCCGTGGAACGTGCGGGATCCTCGTCGTAAGCTTTCCAGGAAGCCTTTTGCAGATCATGCCGAAAGGTACGCCCTCGAAGCCCCTCTGGATCCTCAAAAATGCACGAGCCTTCTTCGGACGACGGACTGTCCAGACATACCATCAGGGATCACGGCGATCGTCGCGGTCCAGACATTCCACGATGCGATCCTACCGAAAATCGGAAGGTTTTCTGCCAAAGTTTGAAGTATAATTTTTTTTTTTTTTTTTTGTCAGCGCCAGCTGCTATCGAAAATATAATTCTATCAAATTAATTACTAACAGATGATACTACAAATATATTTTTATATGTCGTCCTTAGACATATTTATATATATTTTACCATATTTTTTAGTTGATT
>NW_021850624.1:635049-654524 GCF_003651465.1 Formica exsecta
TATATATGTATTATTTTTCTAGTTTATTATATCATTTATTTTATTCATTATTTATTAATATTTTTATCATGATTGAAGAGAATTTATCCAGAGTGAACAATAAAATTCATCTTGAATGAATAATGGGGTGGATAGATATATTAGCCGTCTCATTATCTCGACGTTATATTTGCGATAAAACCAATGTGGTGTTTACAGCGGTTATCGTGGCGTACGGAAGCCGGTAAACCGAAAAAATATTTCTAAGCGATCCAATTATACACATACGCGCGCATACTAGCGCGCAAAACACACCCTCTCACTCATGCATGAATATATCCACGTGAGCATAATGCAGGACGCCGCTCGAACGTTCTGGACGCAATTATCCCATTTAAATTAAGCCGCATAATTGGACGACCGTCTATTCACACTCGTAAAGCACCCGTGCGCGCGCTTTTACTACCGCGGCCAAGGCAAGGATGAATTTAAGGAGCGACGAAAAGAACCATCCGGCACCAAGACATCGTGCGTGCTAAAAAAAAAAAGGATCTCTCGGCGGGAGCAGTGAGAGTAGACGATGCGGGGCGGGGGGCGGATCCTTGGGTCGAAAGGATACTGCTACTGTTCGTCGCTACAAAACGGATTTTGTTCCTTCCTTCTCTGTCTCTTTGCTCTCTTCCCTCTCGGTTTTTGCGCCGCCGGAATTTTAAATCGCCTGGACAACATTATTCGTGCGTTTGACGTATCTAAAAAAAAAAAATTTGCTCTTTCTCTTTAGATATTTATACTTTTGTTATTAGTTACAGTTTCATTTAGATAAAATTGTAATTTTACATTTATTTTACTACTGTTATCGCGAAATCTCTTGAATTACTATTCTTTTATTCTCCATGCGCGATGAAGGATAATGAAGAATGTGTGATAATCGCGTACATATCTCACCCTCATCTCGTGAGTAATTTGCGAATTTTATCCCTTGGATTATAGGAAAGGATGAGGTTCTTGCTTCTCTCCGCTTGATTCCCAATTCTCTTTTTAAAAGATTCGCATAATCCGCCAACAAGAACGAAATTAATCCACGACCTTCATTAATATTATTCACGAAACGCTTGATTGCTCCGCGAGTTAAAAGAGCAATATAATGATATTCTGAAACGCGATCTATCTATTATTGTAATTTTCATCAATTTAAGATTCAATATATATTTGATTGTAAGAATTATATATCGAACATTAAATTCAAAATGGAATATCTAATAACAGTAAGTTCGATAATAATTGAGAGAGATCATCGAAGATTATTCTCACTTTTGCCTCTCTAACAAGGTAAAACATTTATGCGATTTCATCGAAACGTATGATAAGGCGAATCACTCGTTTAACGATCATTTCGAGAATGAGAAAAATCCTGAGTCATGGGGAAAAGGGATTTTGCCGTACGAGGGAGAAAGGACAAACGGGCGCAAGAGATTACGCGGCAAAATCCGCAAACGAGGGAACTTAGACCGCGTTCTAATTGCGAATATGACTATGCTTAATTCTCCCCCTGGCCGCGCTCCTCGTCTCCGTGTTACGCTCGAATTGGTTTCCTTGTTGTTGAATTATGTGTCTACACGAATAGAGTAAAAATTATAAAATTGTCAATTATCTCGATAGCGAATCTAAATCGTAATCACATATCATCTATATACGATATGTTGCTATTTATAAAAAATGCGATATATATAGATTTATTTTTCATCATCTATATAGTATATACATATATTTATGTATGTGTGTGTTGCATTTTTTATAAAATGCAATATATGTAGGTGATAAAAATAAAAAAAATCATTTTTAGTCAATTTCACATATGGAGTTGCTAAAATATTTAATATAAAAACTTTAACGTTTGCAACTTTTTATTTCCTCGTGTTATATTAGACTCGTTTCATTATTTTTACTATTTCATTTGAACGTGATGGGTGACAGTTAATTTATCCGATCAGATAGATCTTGGAACGGTTTA
Organism: Formica exsecta; assembly: GCF_003651465.1. Taxonomy (NCBI): domain Eukaryota; kingdom Metazoa; phylum Arthropoda; class Insecta; order Hymenoptera; family Formicidae; genus Formica; species Formica exsecta. The sequence continues at coordinate 637,040 of NW_021850624.1, forward strand.
TCTAGATATCGAATCGCCGACGATAAACTATATAACTTTAGCGTGAAAATTGGATTCGTAACATCAGTGGTCAGGTTTTCGTCACGGACTCTGAAAATGCCGATCAAAAAAAAGGGCAATACACCGAGATAGGAGAGAAGGAAATCTTACATCTCTTTTTGGAAAGGCGACGAGGCAAGAAAGGCGACCAACTTTAAATCTATGACTCGTGCGTTGCATTTTGAGAGACCGTTATCCAAAGAAATTAAAAATATTATTCGAGATATCGTACATGATGAATGTAATTTGTCAAATAGATTTAGCGTTGTGCCACAAATTGCCGTAAATAATAATAATCAATAATCTCTTGTAATAATACAATCTTATAATGAAATATAATTCTACAATATACTCTTTATTCACAGAAGAAATACCTGATTAATTCAGAGCCTATTTTATTAATATTGATCGATATTATTTGCGATTAAAAAACTTCTCTCTTTTATCTATATATTATTAAATTTTATAATATTTTATAAAACAATGATATTTAAAGGCATTAATTCGTATTGTTAAAGTCGCACTTGTTTTCGAAATAGTGCATAAAATGGGACGTGATCGATGCAATCGCTTGTCGGATAAGAGTAGTCGCTTCCAAGTTATTGGCACGCGCTGATAATCGATAGAAAGCGTCACCGTTACGGCAAACAGATTGGATCTTGACGAATTTGACGGGTCTTAGATCGCGATAAAAAGCGCGACCTCTCGATTCGTTTCCGACTCATCTGGCGCGATACTTATCTTCGTTGCTAGACGACGTTGCGCGGTTGTACGTGACTTCCTTTTTTCTACATTCGCCGGCTGGGTGTCATTGACATTGTCAACGCCCTTTCCGTATTACTGCGAGAAAGCCGCGCTGCAACTTTAAAGAAAATTCCACGTTCGCTTTTAAGGAAAAGGTGAGGTTGCATCGCAATGCCGTAATTATCAACAGCGATACCATGTATGTGGGAGATAGAGTATGCGGATCTGTTGCATTAATAGATTGTTATCAGCGTTAACAATGATTTAAAGAGGATCGAGCACGTTTTTCATCGCGATTTGCCGCAATAGGAATTTGAATAATGTTATACTTTTTATGCTAGGAAATATGTCATTAATTAGACGTTTTGTACGGTATTACATTTTACATATATGAATTAATATATGTGTGTTTTATATATAATTAATTATTATCTATTATCCAAATATGCGACAAAATAATATCGTTGTAGATCATTTGCAATATTATATTTAATAGTATAATATGCAACGAATTGGCATATTATATTTATCGAAACATATATTCTTACTTTTGATCACAAGATTAATTTTGAGAATGACAATTCCGCATTATTATACCTAACAATGAATAACACGTTGTCCTCCATTTGCTCTAAAAAGGAATTTTTAACAAAATTAATGCATTCAATACTCAACGATCGTTCAAGCGTATACATGTCCGTAAAAAAACGTCAAAAAATAAACATTCTCGTGACATTCCTCGTATCCATTCTTATGCTGACTTTTGGTAAACACATTCCTGCGCTCTTTTTTTTTGTGCCGCGGAATTGCAACTAAGATTCTGAACATTTTACTACACATACATGCTACTTGAAATTTCAATAAGAACAACTAAAAAAGTTTGGTCTGCTTGATTATTTTGATTGAAAAAAAAAAAATATTTCAAAGACAATCAGTTAAGTAAAGATAACGATATGGTGCACAATATCATGCTTATTATTTATATGCTACTGAATATAATGTTATTTTTATATTCTCTGATTTTGTCATTTAATTGTCCTATTCTCAAATAGAAAAAAGCGTCTCTGTTAAACATATAGTAAAAGAGAAAATGTATTGATATTTAATATTTCTCACAGTAATATTAAAAAAGCAGCGGGTATGAATTAAAATACGCTGTCTGTGTATGACTATCCGTAACTACTTGCTGGATGCTACTGCATATGGTTTGACAAAAAAAAAAAAATCAGATCCAATCAAGTTTGATGAGAATTCGTCTAAATCAAATATTTCTAAAACGTTTACATCTTTCCGAGGGACGTATTTAAAAAACTAATCCGTACTATATTAAGGGATAGAATCCGGATCTATCGCTCGCGTCTCCTCGCGAGTCCTCTCAGGGAGGGTTGCGAGAGCGGAGGAGCGGGAGGTCGCAGCTGGGAGAGGAGGGTAAAAGGGGGTTTCTTGGATGCCGTAATGGCGGCACCAAGGGCCGGTGGTACCCGGGAGTCAACCCTCGGGCGGGGTTGCCAAACGCATGCAGGACTCGCCATCCTGTGTAATGCTCGGAACCAGCTCCTGTCCGGCTTCTTCGTTCTCTTCTCTTCCTCCTCCTCCTCCTCCCCCTCCTTCTCCTTCTACACCTCCACCATCTTCTGTCTCTCTCTCTCTCTCTCTCTCTTTCTCGCTCTGTATCTACGAACCCGTCTTTATCAGCCACCTCTTGGCTCCTTGCTCGCTCGCTTTCCTCCTTCTGGGGGAGACCGCATTTTTTCTGGTTGCGCCTGCGATGGGTGGCAACCAGACCAGTTTATGTTCGACCAATGAGAAACGCAGCCGCAGTAACGCCTCTGCCAGAGTGCTCCGACAGCGGCAACCTTCCTCATCGACTACTCATCGGAGCTGTCCCTCTCTCTCCCCTTCAATCCCTCTCCTAACGCTCCCTCTTCCTCGCCATTCTCCCTCTCCGTCCAGCCACTCGTTGTCCTCCTCCCACCATGAGCTGCTTCTACGTTCCAGCTCCCGTGCTTCTTTCCTCCACCGTATCTTGATATTTTTCATTAATTTCTCTCGAGCTCTCCAGACGAGTCTCCGTCACCCTTTCTCTAACTCTCCATCTTGTTACATTCGCTCAGACTTAGATCTTTCCTTATTCTCCGTCCGTGTCTGGTTCTCCTCTGTGTACATCCCCGCGCAACCGCTATCCTTCTCACGAACGACCTACGTATTTGGTTCCTCCGCTGGGGTTGCTCCTGCGTTGGTATCCTGTCCCTTCGCGAGAAAAGCGTTCGTTCTCCGCTCGACCGAGCCACGGTCTCTGTATTTCGCACCATTGTTTCTTTTCGTTCGAATATTCTATTGCCTCTGACGTCATATGAAATAGAGATGCCATTTTAAAGTGATGAACTTGACGAAGTTGTTTTTACTCTCATATGATTATCGATCTTTTTTATTTAAATTAAATCTATAATTGCACGTATCGAAGAATACGTGCAATTGATTCGAGTCATTTTTTCTCTTCGTAGATAAATGGTATTACCTTTGATTTACGGGTTTGCGCTATCTCAGAACAGGTGTGGTCACTACCTTCTTTTACGAGATCGACCTCTGACCTATCTTCCACGTTACAGAAGTTAGGAAGGGGCAGAATACCGCGATGGCAGTCAAACGCGCATGGCTGCTTTCCGTTATTCTCCTCACCTCCTGGGTTATCTATCCCTTCTCTCAGAATGCAACCATCTCGCTACCCTTATCACGCTAGACGACCAAATCCAACATTCAAATTGTACTTATCTATTTCTGTTGTGTATGTCGCGTTATTTACGAGAATCGAATTGCCGTTGCGCATTTCTGATATAAATTCGAAATTCGTAATTATCGTGCATTTATCAATAATCGCGTATTTTATCTCATTTTGCAAGGTAACAATGCGGATAGAAATAACGCGAGAATATTTCGGGATAAAGTCTTTATGTGATTCAAGATTTTTATAGAATTAAATTGAAGGAATATTTAAATATGACATCTTCCTCCGAATCGCTGTAAATCTGCACAACCGTTTCGTGAGTGGCGTCTTTCATGATATGAAAAAATATCGTCGTAAGCTATTGCATTTCCAAGAAAATATGTTGGTGCTGCGGTTATCATTTCGCGTCACAATCCCGGTTAAAAATGACCGAATGAATGCGATTAAAACAGCAATAAACAAAGTAGGTCCACTTTAAAACGTAGGGCAACGAGTCGCGATACGATGCAAAAAAACACTACCATTTTCCTTGTAATATATACGGGGAGGAATCGCAGGCTATATATACGATACGAGGAGTCCTCCGGACGGTGGAGGATCGAAGCCGTGGTCCTCCGCTTACCTAGGTGAGGGATGAGGTGAGCGAGATGCGCATGTTCGCTTTCGAGGAGGGAGCACGCCCCCGCGCAATTTCATTTTCTAAATGAAGCGAGCCAACCCCCTGGGAGGAGTGGAAGGCTTGGCCGTTTCGTGTACGCTCGTGCCTGCTTGACTGCAATCGAAAGCGCATATCCATTTAATTAATTATGCATGAGGTTTGCTGCAACCGAAACACGGGTCAGCGTTATCGTTAACCCGTATGAAAATGGTCGAATCGCGTCTGCTTGCGATTGCCAGTGACTCGCGTCATCGTTTCTTTTTATAACCGGTATTGTATTTCGACAATTTGTATAAAAATCGGAAGCTTCCTAAAAACATGAAAACTGCGAATAAAATTAACTATCGTAACCGTTTTATATTCATCAAGTTCCAGAGATTTACCAACATCTCCCAAAGTGAGACTTTACGATAAATTATCGAGATTTTTACGTAGTGATTTTTAACAAAATTTAATTTTGACTTTATATATTTTAAATATTTTGTAATAACTGCCTTATATTTTGTTCAATGTTGCATATCCACTAAAAGACCGTTTATACACGCTGTCGTGATCTTCGACTCAAGTTGAGCTTCTTCCATCTTCCTTTTCTCTGCTAGATTCATTTCTCATTAATCTCTGTCTTCATCCTTTTACTCCGTTTCATGATTTCTTGCTACATTGCTCCGGACCGTCCTCCATGTCCCTTTTCGCCTTGCTCATTTAAGACAACATGGCCGATCGACCGGGCGCCATTGAACAAGTCGTTGAAGGATTTTTAAAGACATTCAACGATTTACTTTTTCTTTGGTCTTTATGAATGGATATCAAAAATTCTACTCACTGACGATGACTCATATCGGAAAAATTCTGATTAATCTTATCATAGAAAAGACACAGATAAAAATAATCTATATGTGATTTTTTTATTTACAATTGAAGATATTTGAAAGAAGGTTCACAAAAAAATAATTTCCCTTTAATTTAACTAAGAACATTTATTTTTTGTAGCAATATATATATATGATAATATAAGATAATTTTAAACTTATGTAATTAAATTCTATTTAAAGCTAATTTGTTATAAAAATTATATAGGTGAAGAAGAAATTAAAATATGATTGATTTATGTTTTAATGTATGTGTCAATAGTTGATAAATTTTTGAGCTAATTGACATATTGTCACAATTGCATATAATAATCCAATACGTGATTTATACTAATAACAATTTCATTTGTATTTAATTATAATGTTACATCATACACACAATTACAGTTTTATTACTTCATATTAGGGCTCATCGACTGCAGCAATTTTCTTTGATTATCTTCTTGCATCCTTCCATCAACCTTCTGCGTGTCTCCGACTTACATTTATGTATCATGAATCATTTAAACGATCCACAATTCGGCATATGCGAAATTTTTCTAATCTAAACTTGATCCCAATCTTTCAAAAGATATATGTATATTAAAATTCTCGTCGATGTGTCACTGTAGAGAACGGGTAATCGTCAAAAAACAGTCCGGCGCCAGTGAAGAGCGAGACGTAGAGCCGGGCAGCGGCGGGGTCGGTCTGTCGGTCTGTCGGTCGCCCTCATAGCAGTGCCAGAGCATGGAAAACAAAAAAGCTTCCCCTCTCCTCTATGCTATAGCTATCTTTGAGAATGGCCTTGAACTTCGAGGAAGAACCCCATTGGCCGAAAAACCGTGTCGCAGTTTTTCCTCGGGGCAGCGGCAGCAGCTCTACGAGCACGAATCACCGGGCGAAACGGCTCTTCTTACAAGCTACTTGTTAGGTAGCTCGGAAGGTGGAACGAACTCCCCCTTTAACCTAACCAGCAACCCCCCTTGAGGTCTTCTTCTTCTTCGCCCTTCCCTTCGGCGATAAGATTTGTGGTTATAGCTTGTTTTTGGGGCACTCCGCGGGGGTCGACAATGTCGCTCGCGTTTTCGTTGCTCTTTTCTTCGAGAAGAAGGAAGGATAGAGTACTTATTAATGGCCAGTGAATAAACCCACAACATCGCTAGATTTTTCACTGATCGTGAGGTAAGAGTGTTACTCATTAAAGAGATTGAGATATATTGTTATATACTGAAATATACGCGGGTTAATCTTTCTCCGTCATTTTAAATCTGCAAGGCTTAAGAAAAAAAAGCTTAATCAAACTTATATATTTAATTTCTATGTACAAAATGCAATGCGTGATTAATAATACGTATATATTTATTTGAGACCGATTGTATTTCTTACAATTTCTTAAGATAAAATTGCAGCGATCTTATAATAATGGTATGTAATTAATATAGCATGTGAGAGAAATATTAATATTTTTTAATTTTATATATATATATTATTAATTTATTTTTTACGATCGACGTTCGCGGGCATCCCTTTTCGCGGATTCGCGTTTCGTTTTTCACTGACCTATGAAAATATAATATTACCGGTAATGCATACGCATTTAAGAAACTGGAGCATCGAGAGTTCCATGACCCTCTCTAACCATGACCATCAACCCCATTTTAGTCTTTCTTCGTCTCCGGCGATAAGATTTGTGGTTATAGCTCCTTTTATTGGTCCACACCACGGGGGTTGGCGACTTTGCTTCTCATACATCCTCTCTTTCTCTTTTTATCCAAACTTGGCGGATTGCGAAGCATACGATTCAAGGTCAATGGTAAAGCGTAACAGTAAAAGTAGGCTCATGAAGAGAGTCGAATTTTATTTAAATAGATTGTTAATTTTTAAATATCTTATCATATCTCATCCGCGGGACATTATATTCTTTCGTTAACATCAACTAGTTCGCGATTCGTAGTTTTGTACTTACATCAAAATAAAATATAACGAGACGGTAGAAGTGGATTCTAATAAAATCTTAATATTGACATATTTTTCTTCTAATGTCAGTTTTAAATAAACAGTCGCAATTTACATGCAAAACTCTTAAATTGACCGTTGCTCGAAGTGAAAATCAGAAAAGGACGTCAACTTGTTAAAATGTATCTGCGTGGGTTCACCGACCCCTCCGCGATGGATGACTTTTTATCCTAGAACCGTTTTTTTTTCCCCCTTCCGTGTCTGGCCGAAGAAATACCCCCGGAATTCGTGAACCATTTCAGGGGCGGGGTTTTGCATGATGTTTCACAGCGTTCGCGACCTTTCCCAAGCTTCTCCACGCCGAGGACGATGCCGTGGAATTAGGTCGCGAGAGGTCAGAATCTCGTCCTTCCGTGTTCACGATCCGAGATTTTTACTCTCGTCAAGGTCGACGCGCGGTGATTCAGCTAGGTTTTTGCGTACTTGCGAATTCGAGGGTTCGTTGGTACGGTAATGATCGTTTCGACGCGTCGTTGTTTTCTCCTCTCGCGAAAATTAGTGGTTACACCGTATATATATATACGCGGGGAAGAACCATCCGTATAATTATCGAGAACGCGACTTATGAATTACGTTACAACATCTTGATATGCGATACAGCATACAGGATTATTCAACGCATATATCATTTACCTCATAATTTTTGCATGATTAAAATATGTTCGACAAGTCATCAATCACGGATTTAAATTAATTTATTTCATAGTACAAGATATGATATTAAAAAATAAGGCGAAATTACATTTTACATTTATATTTTGAATAATTATTTTAATTATTTTAATTACGAAATTAATTATTCTCGTCTTTTTAAAAAACGAACGAATGTGTTTAGAGTTTAAATGTGAAATGCAACATAATCGTCTCTTTGCATCAAATTATCATTTATTATCATCAAATTCAATCACTCTAATCATATCTTTTTCTTGAAAATTGCAAAATAGAAAGGAATTTTTCCTATACGATATCAGAATGACTGGTATCGTTAGAGCATTGTGTTCAAGAGAAGCTGTTGCTCCCACTTTGGCGGTATCCGGCCAGTGAGGAAGAGAGAGAGAGAGAGAGAGAGAGAGAGAGCAAGAAAGAGAGAGAGAGAGAGATAGTGATTATCAAAAGGGAGAGGGAGAAAGAGTTTACGCTTTCTGTGTATCCCATCCCCACTCTCCCACTCTTCCGCGGCAGGTCGCTCTTCCCCCGCCGCCAGTCGGCGCGCGGCACGAGCAAGTGACGGCGGACAGTGAGGGGCAGACACGAGTACCGGCGGAGACGGCCGAGCACGGCCGAACGGTCGTTCGAATCGCGGCTCCCGCGTCAGTGCTGAAACCGCGTCCGCGGTTCACGGTTCACGATATCCGAGCTTTGCCGCGATTGCGTTTTTTTTTTTGTCGTACGCGTCCCGGGCACATAGGGATAAAAAGAGATAGGGGGGAGGGTTGTGGCGCGCTCGCTTTCAGACGAGAAAAAGTCGAAGAATTTTTGCGGTGATCGAAATCACGATCCTCGCTCGCGACAGTGGAGACTCCGTTTCTCGACGACTTTAGAGAGAGAGAGAGAGAGAGAGAGAGAGAGAGAGAGACGGGGGGGGGAAGGAAAAATAGAGTGAGGAAAAACAGTGAGATAGAAAAAATTAATTTGCCGCGTGTTAGCGTCGCATAACAATCGAGCTTCCATCTCGCGCTGTTTGTCATCGCGGTTATGGCGCGATCCGCGAGCGCTCGTATCGCGCTGCGGATTTCGAAGCGCGGGCGCCCCCGTCGGCATTAGATAATTACATAGGTGATGTTTCTCACGATCGAGTATCCGCGCCGTGTGCTACGTGTATTATGAGCGGCAACGATAACGCGCCGATCGATGGATCGAACGACGAAGGGAGGAGATCGGAGAATGGCACACGTCGCGCGATCGTCGATCGACGCGTGATCTCGCATGGTCCGTGAAGAGAGCGAAGCCCCCGGGCGGCCACGTAACCTGTCGCGAACCAGCGCAAAACGGACGTACTCTCTTGCTACGTGGAGGGAGGAAAAAGGCCGTGCGCTCCCGAGAGGATACCGACGCGCGTTACTCGAACAGCACGGAAACGTGGAGTGCGAGCGGACGCGCGACACGCGCCCGCGTGCGCGCGGGCTCGCGGCGATCTTTTGTGTCTCTCGTGAAACTCGCAAAATCGAAACACAAGACGGGAAAAGTATAATCTAGTCATCGGAGTTTTATCGCAGAATATTTTAGCTCATTCGTTCGCCGCGACCTCGAAAAGGAACGCGCTCGACCAAGTTCGGAAAAAAAGGTAAACAATCAACGCGACTGAGAAAGAGAGAGAGAGAGAGAGAGACAGAGAAGTCGAGTAACAATCTTGACGCAAGGTCGAGCCGGCTCGACGCGCTGTGTTTACGTTTAATATCGCGAGGGACGCCGAAGAAGAAGACGCTGTGGTGTGCGTGTTTGACGACGCAGTGCGGTGTCGGACGTGTTCACGCTCGGACGAGCAGCGAGACGAGGTAGCCAGCGAGTAGCACGAGCGGCGACGTCGATGACCGTGCGACGAGGACGGGGTCGGACGGTCGTCTCTCGGCTCCGAGGAGGTACGCGCGGCACGCGACTTCCGTTCGCGGTGCGAACGGATCGAGAGTTTGTATCTGTACGCGAATACCAGTGATCGTCCTCTGTACGCGCGATTCTCTCGAAAGCTCTCGCGAGAGAACGAACGGAGAACGCGATCGTCGTCAGTGCGCGAGCGCGGTGGCCGCGCGCGATATCGCGACTATATCGCGTCGTTCGCGGTGCAGTGATATCATCGCCGGCGAGGTGCATCGTATGCATACGTCGTACATTGTCGGGAAAAAGTTGACGGGGAAAAAAGAGGATATATATATATATATATACGCGCGGAAAAAAAAAACGTGACGTGTCTGAAAGTGATCGAGTCCGTTCGGGACGAGGGACGAACAAAGTTTGTGAGGAGATTCGAAAAATAGTGTTCCATTCCGCAAGATTAACTCATGTATCCCTGGTACCGGGACAGCGTCGCGGCCGCTGCGGCAGCCGGCCTTGGCGGGCCTGTCGGCGTTGTGGGTTCCGGATTCTGTTCGACCGGGCCCGGCCAGGGTGCCACCACGATCAAGACTGAGAGTGGATACTCCGACTGCATGCTCGCCCTCGACTATGTCCAGAGCAAGGTAAGCGATACGATGCTTTCTCCCTCGTACTCCGTATTTTATATACACAGCCTCTCTCATTTCTCTCCGATTTTAATCTCCGCATTTCACGATAGTTTCTCGGTTCAAGATTTCTCGAGATATCTAAGCGAGATTTTTAATCGTTCAAGCCTACATTTTTATATCGTGCGTTTAAATGCAGGGGTCGTTTGACTCCCGATTTCGTTCGCCGAATACAAAGATCGCGTGCAATGTCAACATGAGATGAAGATCTTATTACTGGCGCGCTTGATGATGAATATACGTTGAGAGCACGAAACTTGATTCCTCTTTAAAGTTAATATTTAATTTGCGTGGCTCGAAATGCGGAATCTTGAAATCAGATATATGCACGAATATATAGATAATACAAAATTAATGATTTGAGTAATTCGCGATTTTGGAATTTTAAAACTCGCGGATGAGTTGGAAAAAAATTGAATTATTAAATAAATTATAAAAAAAATATTAAAGTAAAGTTAATATAAAGAGGCTATCTCGTTTTTGCCGTATTTCAAATTTTCATAATAATTCTATTGTCAATATCAATTTTCTTGTAACAAAAATTTGGAGATGAACTCAATTATTAATATATTTATTTACAATGATAAATATTTTTGCAAATTGTCAATGGATAAAAATTACGTAGATAAAATATAAAAACAAATCTTATTTTTCTAAATTTAATGACGAATATATATTACTTTTACAAAAGCAATTTAATCGAGATTTATATGATCAATAATGTATCGTTGTTTTAAAAATTGAAAAGTTGTGAAAAATGATAACATTTTATCAAATATTTGCTTTTATAAGATAATAAAAAATCATCACATATAATATCTTTGAAAACTTTTAGAATACGTGGTGTATCAATATAAATCTTTCAGCACTTTTCAAAATATAATTATTATACGACATCATGCGTTGTCATACGATAAAGAGTAGTTTATTTTGGCTATTGTTACTGGTGCTTTTGATCCCGTTTACTTTCCGGCCGGATTGTTGCTGATCGCACGCTCGCGAGCGGTGCGGTATTTCTCCTTTCTGACATTTATACGACGACGGGTAAACGAGACGAAATGTTACCGCCTCTTGTCGAGAACCTTAGGAATGTAAACAAAAATTCTTTCGATCCTATTGAAGAATGTACATATAAACTGGTTTTATATCAGCTTTCGCGATAATCCGCATTAGATTCTTTTTCTCGATTATCGTTGTACAAACATTTCTTTATACAAAAATTTGCGCGTGTTATATAGAAGGAGTTTGTGACGTAAATTCGTATCAAAGCAAATGTATAATGTAAACGATAAATAATTTATATTTTTTGCAGTGGAAAATTATTTAAAAAAATTATTTAGACTTTGAAAAGTTAAAAGTGTTTAGAAATGTAAATTATATACAAATTTATTGAAATGTATATTTCATATAAGTTTTAAAAAGCTTAGAAATGATAAATATTAATAATATTATTTAAGATTAAAAAATATTATAAATATATTATTTAAGAATAGTAATTTTTAAAATATTTACTCTTAAAAAAAGTTTTTAAGAGGAATTTTTAATGCGAGGAAAATACGGATTGTCTTGTCTAATCCTGTTATGTATTATCTACTGCACTATTATTCATCTCACGCACATTTTATATATTACGTCCGTCACAAAGTAGTGACGTTTGCATGCTAATACTGCATCTCGAACCATTAATTAAATCATCACTGAAAAAAAATATGCGCGAGTCGCAACTATATGACTTTATTTATGAGATCAATGTTAATTATATGTCAAATCAGTCAGTTTCGCATTTGACAATACAGTTTGATGCGTTGCGAAGAAGTAATTTATTATTAATGACTTAATACCGAGTAACTTTTTTACATTCTCGTTTTGAACGAAACAAATATATTATCTCGATGATCAGTTGTTCGATATAGTAAATTCCGTCTTTAATGCTATTGTTGTAGAATATAAAAACTTGAAGTAACTTCTTCCTGTTTTTGCGACGGTGATTATAGTCATAGCCGGTATAATAATAACGTCGTAAGTGCTCGCAGATGAAGATTAATACCTGGATAATCGCACGGTGGCAACGAACTTGATATTTCAAAGAAAATTATCCTATTCGCGTCACACGTTACATTTCCAGGTATCGTTTACCTTGAATGTAGAAATACGCGTATAATACGATCATGCGTGTATACAATATATTAAAATTATAATTCCTAAAATATTTTTACTACGAAACTTATATTGATTAACCGCGATTTAAATAATATACTCTGCTGAATAATTTTCAATTCGTACAATCATTATTTTTCAATTGTAATAAATTTTTAATTGTAATAAATTTAAATTTTTTTTTTTTGATTGTAATTAATTGATAGGCACATGTCGTATTATTTCACAATGAATACATAAACGCGAGAATTTTTTTTATTTAGACAAACTTGGCTGTAAATTTCAAATAATTCGAAACTGCAATTTTGTAGTATACCGACGGCAAACAACGAGACCGCAGAAGTCGTGTATTAAAAACGTATAATGAGATACGGAATGGAATTAAGCTACTTCCCAAAGATAGTAATCTTCCAAGGTTAGATCGAAATAAATGTAAATTTTAATTTAATTTGATTGATCCTTTAATCCATTTATTTCGTTTTATAATTTATCTCGTTTCTCCGCGTTGCTTCCAACTACTGTTGTAATGAATTATCGCGTTAATCTTTCGATTTGCCTCGTGCATTTTCTTATTGAATATCGTAGATAACACACAAGAAAAACTGACGAACCCATGCCGCGACTAAATCGACAAGAAAGTAATCTGGCGTGTCAACCTGTGAAAATGATTTGTTCGTAAAAAATCTGAGCGTATTATCAAGTGATCTAGGAACTATAATAAAGCGCCATTTATATCAACGAAAATTTTTAAATTTGATATTACAAAGATTTTTTTGCGCGAAGATAATAATTGATTATCGTTCGATAAACCTGAGATATATAGAAAAGCTTTAGTTTTTAAAATACTACTTTGAAAATAACACCGCAATATCTTTATTTATGTTTCAAGCATTATGATATCTGTAAGTATGTACTTTCTCTCTCTTTTCTCTTTTTTGATGGCGATGATATTTTTTCGGTTATGAACGGGTATAATAATGTTAATGGACATAATGCGCAATCAGACGTGAATGTAATTTGATTTTGACAACGTATGACTTGACTGGTTTTTCGCAGATGATAGTCAATTACCTTCGGCGCCCCGAGCGATGTCATTATGCGTGTGCTTTGTACGATTTTATCGTTCTTCTCAATTGCACCACTTGTGAACCGTGAAATCATAGAATAAAGTATTTACGAATCGCAATCATATATTCACAATTGTCACTCTCGGATAAGATTTCCGATAAATTTTATACAAACAATTGAGTTTCCTCAAAACTTTTCTTCGCGCGAAAACGCGATGAGTTAATTTGACCTGATATATCCACAAAATCCCATGCAGTAAAGTGCTAAGCTTTTTTTATTGTCACGTATAATCGTTTAATAGCTACTTAACGCGGCCGTTAATAATTAATGATGGCAATTAGACAGAGTGTTGACGACTCCGTATCCATTAACGAGTGAGTGAGATCTTAAGGTTCGATCATAATTTCTAGCAATTAATCACCCGTGCATAGAATATGTCAATTTTTTGTGCAACTATGATTTCCTTATATTATTTCTTACGAATGTATCGTTATCTTTGTTTTATTAATATATTTCTATCGCACATATTATTTATATTATATTTTATTATTATTTTTTTAAATTAATATATATTTTATTGAATCGTGTGTGTTACGTCGCGAATGATCGATGTCATCAAGTGATAGGAAATGATAAAGTTGAAAATCTCGCGCCTGTGTGTAACGGAAACAGTTTCTTATTTTTATACGCGCGTGAAATCTTGTGTTTTTAAATTTTATTTAAACAATAATTAAAATTGGATAATATTACTAGAGAAATTATATACCGTATAATAAATATTTACATGTACATAATACAAAAATATACACACACACAGATATATAATTTTAAATCGTTTGGATTTTTTCGCCGAAATTTTATATAACAGACATTTGTTCAATATTTTATTTAATCACATTTGCTTATACACGCTTAACTTCATGTGGAGAACATACTAGAAATTATTAATACACGCCTATTTCTCGTGCTATAATAATTTAGATTATTTAATCACATGTTACGTGAAAGTCTAATGTAATAAATGGATACAAGTCGAGTTCTGATACTCTGGTGTGTAAACGCGCGGATAGATAATCTGCATACACGCACTGAGAAAAAAAAAGTTGTTAACTTGACTAAATGCGTTCAACTAATTATCATTTTTTTAATTGAAATATTTAAGTACTTAAGTCAAATACGTCATGTTAGATTTAATATGTCGTATTTAATTTAAATACTTAAATATTTCAATTAAAGAAATAATAATTAGTTGAACGCATTTAGTCAAGTTAACAACTTTTTTTTTCTCAGTGCGTGATTCGCCATAATTAAAAAGAAATTCTCGAAAGAGATTTTATTCTATGATTTAACGAACTTATATATCCTACATTATTACCGATAATTATCGAGCCATCGAGCCATCGAGTGCCGCGAGTCACCAATCAGACGACTTTGGCGTTCGACGTGCACGGAATAGATTTTCCTGCGGGTGCCGGTCACTAAATTACTAAATTAACAAATTAATATCGCGCGCGCAACGTGTAATTGCCCCGGCAATTACGAGATCCTTTTTTAATTATGTATATTATATGTCCCGTACACGAGACTCTTCTACGAGGCTCTCTTTGTTGGCCCCCGCGCGTCCTTTTACATTTTCCCGCAATTATTACTCTGAGCTCCCGGTGAGGCGCGCATTCGATGCGAATAGATTACCGGGAAAGCGCGACGACAGCTGATTATAAAAATAATTACGGCGTATGCGGGAGAGCTATGGGACCGTGACTAATTATCTCTCCCTCGGGGGAGATCACCGCCGCGATCTGGAAGTCAATTCGGGTTTCTCACGTGTTTATGATAATACCTCCCATCGATATCTAAGCATCCCCCTCTTGGGAATGCATCGATGCGTACATTTATTATCTCTCTCCCAGAAAATGCTACGTAATTTGACTGAACCCTTTCACTTTGACTTGAGCACCGCTCTTTTTTCTCCGTTGGGAAATGCGAGGTAAGAAAACCGGCAATTCTTAAACTTTGCACATGCCGGTGACGTAGATTTACGTATCCTATGCCCTCGGTAGATCTAAACGACGTTAATCATCTCTCAGCTAGCGCGTGTGTTATGTACTCATCTCAATATCTTACATATATATTATAATATTTTTATATTCTCAATATATGCGCTGCCTGCACGTGAAAGATTTTTTAAACGAAAATTACGTACATAAAACTATTGCAAAATATTGTACAATGTAAAAATAATATATATAATTACATTGATAATTACATTGATAAATCTTATTTAATTATTAGTAATATAATAGACTTTTAAATTTTCTTTTTGTTATATATTTTATGAATTCTTTTTTAGCGCGCCTCACCGGGAGCTCAGAGTAATAATTGCGGGAAAATGTAAAAGGACGCGCGGGGGCCAACAAAGAGAGCCTCGTAGAAGAGTCTCGTGTACGGGACATATAATATACATAATTAAAAAAGGATCTCGTAATTGCCGGGGCAATTACACGTTGCGCGCGCGATATTAATTTGCGCGGCTATTAATTTAGTGACCGGCACCCGCAGGAAAATCTATTCCGTGCACGTCGAACGCCAAAGTCGTCTGATTGGTGACTCGCGGCAAAAAATCGCTCGATGGCTCGATAATTATCGGTAATAATGTAGGATATATAAGTTCGTTAAATCATAGAATAAAATCTCTTTCGAGAATTTCTTTTTAATTATGGCGAATCACGCACTGAGAAAAAAAAAGTTGTTAACTTGACTAAATGCGTTCAACTAATTATTATTTCTTTAATTGAAATGTTTAAGTATTTAAATTAAATACGACATATTAAATCTAACATGACGTATTTGACTTAAGTACTTAAATATTTCAATTAAAGAAATAATAATTAGTTGAACGCATTTAGTCAAGTTAACAACTTTTTTTTTCTCAGTGCGTGATTCGCCATAATTAAAAAGAAATTCTCGAAAGAGATTTTATTCTATGATTTAACGAACTTATATATCCTACATTATTACCGATAATTATCGAGCCATCGAGCGATTTTTTGCCGCGAGTCACCAATCAGACGACTTTGGCGTTCGACGTGCACGGAATAGATTTTCCTGCGGGTGCCGGTCACTAAATTAATAGCCGCGCAAATTAATATCGCGCGCGCAACGTGTAATTGCCCCGGCAATTACGAGATCCTTTTTTAATTATGTATATTATATGTCCCGTACACGAGACTCTTCTACGAGGCTCTCTTTGTTGGCCCCCGCGCGTCCTTTTACATTTTCCCGCAATTATTACTCTGAGCTCCCGGTGAGGCGCGCATTCGATGCGAATAGATTACCGGGAAAGCGCGACGACAGCTGATTATAAAAATAATTACGGCGTATGCGGGAGAGCTATGGGACCGTGACTAATTATCTCTCCCTCGGGGGAGATCACCGCCGCGATCTGGAAGTCAATTCGGGTTTCTCACGTGTTTATGATAATACCTCCCATCGATATCTAAGCATCCCCCTCTTGGGAATGCATCGATGCGTACATTTATTATCTCTCTCCCAGAAAATGCTACGTAATTTGACTGAACCCTTTCACTTTGACTTGAGCACCGCTCTTTTTTCTCCGTTGGGAAATGCGAGGTAAGAAAACCGGCAATTCTTAAACTTTGCACATGCCGGTGACGTAGATTTACGTATCCTATGCCCTCGGTAGATCTAAACGACGTTAATCATCTCTCAGCTAGCGCGTGTGTTATGTACTCATCTCAATATCTTACATATATATTATAATATTTTTATATTCTCAATATATGCGCTGCCTGCACGTGAAAGATTTTTTAAACGAAAATTACGTACATAAAACTATTGCAAAATATTGTACAATGTAAAAATAATATATATAATTACATTGATAATTACATTGATAAATCTTATTTAATTATTAGTAATATAATAGACTTTTAAATTTTCTTTTTGTTATATATTTTATGAATTCTTTTTTATTGTTGATTGAATCTGAAAGGGA